>NC_048218.1:42334097-42376092 GCF_002007445.2 Ailuropoda melanoleuca | reverse complement strand
GCCATTTGCAACGAGGTGGATGGAACTAGAGGGTATTATGCTAAGTGAAATAAGTCAATCAGAGAAAGACAATTGTCATATATTCTCACTGATATGTAGAATTTAAGAAACAATACAGAGGATCATAGGGGAAGAGAGGTAAAAATAAAACAAGACAAATCCAGAGAGGGAGACAAACAATAAGAGACTGTTAATCATAGGAAACAAACTAAGGGTTGCTGGAGGGGAGGGAGGTTGGGGAATGGGTAACTGGGTGATAGACATTAAGGAGAGCATGTGATGTAATGAGCACTGGGTATTATTATATATGACTGATAAATCACTGACCTCTACTTCTGAAACCAATGATACATTATACATTAATTAATTGAATTTAAATTTTTAAAAATGGGGAAAAATATATTGATGAACCAATATTCCTTCACTTGATGATCACCATTAGGACCATTGTCAGAGACTTTAAGTGGTTGGTTTTTTTTTTTTTTTAAGCTATCATCAGTTTCATTGAGAAGTGGGTCACAGCACTTCTTTATACTATCTATGTCATAAATTGATCCCCTCTACAATAATTTTGATGTTTATTTGTAGATAGGGCTAAGGTGAAATAAGAATTGATGTGAAATGTTGGGATTGGGTAATGAGTGGTCAAGAGAGAGTTCTTGAGATGTCTTTAGTGCAAAAAAGGTGGTTTTTTTAAAGCACGGGGACAGGACCCATGGGCAGAAAGAACGGCCCTGATTGTGAGGAGCAACTGATTGTACACTTTCAAGTTGGAAGGGGATTAGGGAAGTTGGAAGCAAGGTTTCCAGGACTTTGAGGGGTCATTTTACTATTGTCTCGTAAAACCCTAGTCCTGAGACCCTTCAGATGTGTATCAGTGGCCATATGCTTGGAGGATGACTGTTAGCATATATCTTGGGGGAGGGAAGTTTTCAAAGGGATTTTATAGTAAAAGAAGGCTTAGACATGATCCTGGCCGTTCCGCTAATGTCATGCTAAGGTTGGCTTTTCTCTCTAGAAAATTATTAACATCGAGGCAATTGAGTTCCTGTGGAAGTTCACCCTGCCTATCTTAAGTACTTGTCAGTGGGCTGCAAAGGCAAGTTAATTTTTTCTATATTTCTTTTGCCTTTTTTCTCCACATCAAAAATGACTAATTTCATTAGAAGCCAAGAAAAAAAAATCACTGTAAGAGAGTTTTGCATATAGCTCTGGTGTGAATGATGTAATTTGTTAACTTAGATACGCTTCTGTTTTCCATGCAAGTGAAGATATGTGAAAATATAAATAGAGTTTGAATCTGTAATTATAAATATAAATATGCAAATTTCAAACTATTTGTGGGAATTTAAATAGCCTGTATTTTTTTTTGGCAAAATGATGATTAAGGTAAGACAAACCGATTTATATAAAAAAATATTCTAAATGACAATAGATGTAAATATCAAGTGTTTTATGTATAAATTTGGTATTTTTCTTTCCTTTTCTAAACTTGTGCCAGTTTTTTATCTTTAACTATGATAACTACAATACTGAAGTGCAATCACCAGAATAATTATTTTAAGGTGAGATTAAGGTTTTAGGAAATATAAATATTTGTATAAATATCAAATCTGTTCTGTTAAATGTCCAAAACAACCTCTCTTTTGCATAAATAAAAGCAACAAAACCCAGAGTAAATTCTTAAAAGTTATTCCAGAGAGAAATAGTATCTGATTTTCTTACAGTTTTCTAGTTACAAATTTATTTTTATAAATCAGTGGCTCAGCCGTACTTTAGACTGCTAACGTAAACACGTCCTAAGTGATTCCATGACAACAGTGAAGTGTAGAAATGCTTTTTCTATTAGTTTGTCTCTTCTAGTTAACTTTTTATTTGAAAGCCAACTGAAAATATTGCATATGAAGTTAATTATAAAAGTAAATAATAAGTGATACGGGTACCATGTAGTTTTCTAACTATGCAGCATTCTATCTTCTAAAGGTACCCAACATGTTGCTTTACTGCTCAAAGAATGGGAAAAATAAATAACAATTTAGACAAAAGTACATTTAGTCTGCTCGTGGGAACATGCCACTTTGAAACTACATAGAATCTAAGCAGATGTTTCCCTACTTCGGTTCTAAACTCATAGTCATTATAGAGCCAAAGAAAAATCAGCATGAACCAAATGCGTGTGACATCTAATAAAAGACTGTATTTCCAACTTCTCTAATATTAAAGTTCCATTTCTTAAATCAGAATCAATAAACACATTAAAACATTATTCCATTTTTAGTCCAGTATAAATACTGTATTAGTCACACCTTTTGAGACTACATTAAACTAGTAGTTTTGTTTATTTGATAGAATCAACTCCCATAGTTTTAAATTTTAAGGAAAAAAAAAATCTATAGTGGGACAGCTGAGTGGAGCAGTCAGTTAAGCACCTGCCTTCAGCTCAGGTTATAATCCTGGGGTTCCAGAATCAAGCCCTGCATAGGACTAAGAGCCTGTTTCTCCCTCTCCCTCTGCCCCTCCCCCTGCTTTTGCGTGCTCGTTCTCCCTCTCTCTCTGCCAAATAGTTAAATAAAATCTTTAAAAAATCCTAGAGTAAATCATTTATTTGAGAATCTAAGGAGAGCAGAATGAGTTTTTAATATCAAACAATGTCTTATGGATGTATATATTAAATAAAATTAAGAAATTATGAAACGTAATTCATTAAACAAGTACATATTGAGTATTTACTACTGATACTGGTCTAAATACTTTATTCATTTTTACTCTCATTTCATATATTTTGGAAATTTTTATGCAACTCCATACTGTAGTTTGCTCCAGTGAGATCTCTGAATTCAAGCAATTTAGTCCTAAATTCCTCTTTTGTTAAATTACCCTTTGCTTTAGGGATAGTGTTTTTCTGGGGTCTAATATAAATTGAATCCCAGAAGAAAATAATGAATTAAACAATGAGGCTTTTCTCTTTAGCCTCAGGAAGGATAAAATACTAGGTAAAAGTCAAGTGACCGTTTCCATGTTCTAGACATTGTTCTAATGTTTCATATATTAACTTATTTAGTCCTGCCAGCCTTCTGCTGTGGGTCATAATTACCTCCATTTAAAAGGAGATTCTATGTCACTTTCCCAAAGTCATACAGCAGAGAGTCATAAAGCCCAGTTAGTCTGGCTCGAGTCCCTGCTTCTCCTTCTGCACTGGACAGCCTATGACTTGTAACACAGCCTCTGTGATTCTGGATGCCTTCATTTCTTATCATTCTGGAAGCCATCTTTTCATGACTCAACTTTTTATTTTGTATTTGGTAGTTATTTTAAATAAAAAGGGGGGAAGAGTTTCTCTCATTGTATCAATCACAAAGCCTAACTTTACCAACTGCCTAGCCTAACTCCTCCTATATAGTTTCTACGTGAAGAAGAGGAGTGATGTTTTTAGACCATTCTCATGGAAAGTGACATAAGGCTCATAATTATTTCTCTGAATGTTATCAATATAGCCACTTAATCGGATTTTTGGACTTTATTATTCAAGTTGGCTACTTACATTGATGAAAATAGCCTTTTCTGCATCCTTGCATTGCTTTAACTTTGGTCTGAGCCACCCTCATCTTTTGCCTGTAGTCGTGTTGTAATAGTGTTCTACTTCTTCCTACATCCACCTTAGTTCCTTTTTAGTCTACACGCAACAGCCTTGCTAGTGTAATTCTGTCAGGGTAGATGACATCGTTCCTGCTCAAACTCTACAGTGAGTTTGCATAGACAGTATATTCCCCACCCATGGGAATGGGGCCCAAAACCTCCAGGGGATGCCTGAAACCATGGAGAGTACCAAAACCCTATGTATACTATGTTTTTTCCTATATGTACACACCTATGATGAAGTTTAATTTATAAATTTGGCACAGTAAAAGATTAGCAATAATAACTAACATAAAAATAGAGAAATTATAACAATATGCTATAATAAAAGTTATGTGAATGTGTTCTTTCTTAAAATATCTTACTGTAGTATAGTCACTTTTTTGTGATGATAAAATGTTCATGTGATGATGGGGCGCCTGGGTGGCTCAGTTGGTTAAGCGTCTGTCTTTGGCTCAGGTCATGATCCCAGGGTCCTGGAATCTAGCCCCAGATTGGGCTCCCTGCTCAGCGGGAGTCTGTTTCTCCCTCTGCCCAACCCCTCTCTCCCACTTGTGCTCTCTCGTCTCTCTCAAATAAATACATAAAATCTTTTAAAAAAATGCTCATATGATGAGCTGAAGTGAGGTGAATGATGTAGACATTGTGACCTAGCATTAGGCTACTATTCTGACACCTTGTCATCTCCTCTGGATCACAGTTGTCTGTGGGTAACGGAAACTGCCGATAAGAGAGGACTACTGTAAAATAGATAAAAATCTGCCCCCTTTCTTCTATCCTGTTCCTGTCTTGTTGTCCTTAATACTATTCCTTTGTGCTTGCCAGGCCAGCTCAGGAGTCAGGACATTTGCTCCTTGCTCTTTCACGTGCCTGAAATGCATTTCTCCCCAGTATCCACATTTCACTCCCTCTTGGCCTTCAGGTTTTAAAGTTGTATCCACAGCGACACCTTCCCTCTCCATCTCTGTCTAAAATATTATACCCTCATCACTGCAATTTATCTCTCCTTTCCTGATTTATTTTTTTCTTTAGAAAACATCAGTATCTGATACACTATATATTTTGTTTAGTTATCTTACTTCCATTTCAGCCTTAGCTGAAGATTCAACATGAAAAACAAAGACCATCATATAGTAAGGGCTTAAAACATATTTACTGAGTGAATCAAGAATGAACTATTAGATAGACCCGGGGCANTTAGTTATCTTACTTCCATTTCAGCCTTAGCTGAAGATTCAACATGAAAAACAAAGACCATCATATAGTAAGCGCTTAAAACATATTTGCTGAGTGAATCAAGAATGAACTATTAGATAGACCCGGGGCACCTGGGTGGCACAGCGGTTAAGCGTCTGCCTTTGGCTCAGGGTGTGATCCCAGCGTTATGGGATCGAGCCCCACATCAGACTCCTCCGCTATGAGCCTGCTTCTTCCTCTCCCACTCCCCCTGCTTGTGTTCCCTCTCTCACTGGCTGTCTCTATCTCTGTCAAATAAATAAATAAAATCTTAAAAAAAAAAAAAAGAATGAACAATTAGACCCAAATCCGAAACGAGCTGACTCACTCTAAGGCATTTTATTTCAAATCAATTTGAAAGTCAGTATTGCCCATTCAGGCAAAAAAAAAAAAAAAAAAAGTCAAACTAATTGTCCAATTCTTATTTAACTTTTTTTTTTTTTTTTTTTTTTTTTTGTAGTGTTTGTCATACTGCANTAATTCATTAAACAAGTACATATTGAGTATTTACTACTGATACTGGTCTAAATACTTTATTCATTTTTACTCTCATTTCATATATTTTGGAAATTTTTATGCAACTCCATACTGTAGTTTGCTCCAGTGAGATCTCTGAATTCAAGCAATTTAGTCCTAAATTCCTCTTTTGTTAAATTACCCTTTGCTTTAGGGATAGTGTTTTTCTGGGGTCTAATATAAATTGAATCCCAGAAGAAAATAATGAATTAAACAATGAGGCTTTTCTCTTTAGCCTCAGGAAGGATAAAATACTAGGTAAACGTCAAGTGACCGTTTCCATGTTCTAGACATTGTTCTAATGTTTCATATATTAACTTATTTAGTCCTGCCAGCCTTCTGCTGTGGGTCATAATTACCTCCATTTAAAAGGAGATTCTATGTCACTTTCCCAAAGTCATACAGCAGAGAGTCATAAAGCCCAGTTAGTCTGGCTCGAGTCCCTGCTTCTCCTTCTGCACTGGACAGCCTATGACTTGTAACACAGCCTCTGTGATTCTGGATGCCTTCATTTCTTATCATTCTGGAAGCCATCTTTTCATGACTCAACTTTTTATTTTGTATTTGGTAGTTATTTTAAATAAAAAGGGGGGAAGAGTTTCTCTCATTGTATCAATCACAAAGCCTAACTTTACCAACTGCCTAGCCTAACTCCTCCTATATAGTTTCTACGTGAAGAAGAGGAGTGATGTTTTTAGACCATTCTCATGGAAAGTGACATAAGGCTCATAATTATTTCTCTGAATGTTATCAATATAGCCACTTAATCGGATTTTTGGACTTTATTATTCAAGTTGGCTACTTACATTGATGAAAATAGCCTTTTCTGCATCCTTGCATTGCTTTAACTTTGGTCTGAGCCACCCTCATCTTTTGCCTGTAGTCGTGTTGTAATAGTGTTCTACTTCTTCCTACATCCACCTTAGTTCCTTTTTAGTCTACACGCAACAGCCTTGCTAGTGTAATTCTGTCAGGGTAGATGACATCGTTCCTGCTCAAACTCTACAGTGAGTTTGCATAGACAGTATATTCCCCACCCATGGGAATGGGGCCCAAAACCTCCAGGGGATGCCTGAAACCATGGAGAGTACCAAAACCCTATGTATACTATGTTTTTTCCTATATGTACACACCTATGATGAAGTTTAATTTATAAATTTGGCACAGTAAAAGATTAGCAATAATAACTAACATAAAAATAGAGAAATTATAACAATATGCTATAATAAAAGTTATGTGAATGTGTTCTTTCTTAAAATATCTTACTGTAGTATAGTCACTTTTTTGTGATGATAAAATGTTCATGTGATGATGGGGCGCCTGGGTGGCTCAGTTGGTTAAGCGTCTGTCTTTGGCTCAGGTCATGATCCCAGGGTCCTGGAATCTAGCCCCAGATTGGGCTCCCTGCTCAGCGGGAGTCTGTTTCTCCCTCTGCCCAACCCCTCTCTCCCACTTGTGCTCTCTCGTCTCTCTCAAATAAATACATAAAATCTTTTAAAAAAATGCTCATATGATGAGCTGAAGTGAGGTGAATGATGTAGACATTGTGACCTAACATTAGGCTACTATTCTGACACCTTGTCATCTCCTCTGGATCACAGTTGTCTGTGGGTGACGGAAACTGCCGATAAGAGAAGACTACTGTAAAATAGATAAAAATCTGCCCCCTTTCTTCTATCCTGTTCCTGTCCTGTTGTCCTTAATACTATTCCTTTGTGCTTGCCAGGCCAGCTCAGGAGCCAGGACATTTGCTCCTTGCTCTTTCACGTGCCTGAAATGCATTTCTCCCCAGTATCCACATTTCACTCCCTCTTGGCCTTCAGGTTTTAAAGTTGTATCCACAGCGACACCTTCCCTCTCCATCTCTGTCTAAAATATTATACCCTCATCACTGCAATTTATCTCTCCTTTCCTGATTTATTTTTTTCTTTAGAAAACATCAGTATCTGATACACTATATATTTTGTTTAGTTATCTTACTTCCATTTCAGCCTTAGCTGAAGATTCAACATGAAAAACAAAGACCATCATATAGTAAGCGCTTAAAACATATTTGCTGAGTGAATCAAGAATGAACTATTAGATAGACCCGGGGCACCTGGGTGGCACAGCGGTTAAGCGTCTGCCTTTGGCTCAGGGTGTGATCCCAGCGTTATGGGATCGAGCCCCACATCAGACTCCTCCGCTATGAGCCTGCTTCTTCCTCTCCCACTCCCCCTGCTTGTGTTCCCTCTCTCACTGGCTGTCTCTATCTCTGTCAAATAAATAAATAAAATCTTAAAAAAAAAAAAAAGAATGAACAATTAGACCCAAATCCGAAACGAGCTGACTCACTCTAAGGCATTTTATTTCAAATCAATTTGAAAGTCAGTATTGCCCATTCAGGCAAAAAAAAAAAAAAAAAAAGTCAAACTAATTGTCCAATTCTTATTTAACTTTTTTTTTTTTTTTTTTTTTTTTTTGTAGTGTTTGTCATACTGCAGCTGAGTTTGGTTGGTCCAGGGGAGCACTAGGAACTATGAAATGCGTGTGTGTATGATGCCTGAACTGTCCTGTCCTGGACTATGACTGTCCCATCTTAACTCTCTTCTCTCTTTCACTCTGCTTATCAAGTTCGCACCAGTTGTCCAAACTGCTGACTGCCAGTAAGGGAAAAAAACCATATTTCCTTCACCCCATAGAAACCCTTTTAAGAACTGCTTACTGAATACTTCTCCAGTTTTTTCCCCCTTGCATCTACCTAGGGGTCCTGTCATGCTCCAAGCTCCCCACCACCCAGAAAGAAACAAAGACAAAACAGACAGAAGCAAAAAAGATCTTTCTCTTTTCTGTATATACCATACTTTACCATGGCTCCACAACTCTGAATGTGTCCTTGCCTTGGTCTTGATTTTCTTTTTCTTTTATCTTCCATCTTTCCAGATAAATATTCTAGCTCAACCTGTAGGAAACATGTTGGTTTTGTTTACCATTGGATACCTAACAACTAGTCTGGGTTCTGGAAGGTGCTAGGGGATTCATATTCGGTGACTGACAACCTTCAGTGCATCCTTCAGGCCTCAGGAGGACTTGGAGGCCAAGGTCCTTCTTTTTTGAGTTGTACTTATCATGGTGTGACAAATATTCACTATGCAGATTTTAACTTCCTAAACTTGAAACTTTTGAGAACAGTATTTTTTTTTAACAACATTCCTGATTTTACACTTCGTGATCAGTAAATATTAGCTAAGTGAAAGAACAAGTGTTAGAATCACATGCAAAAACCAGAAATGGCAAATGTGGAAGAGAATATATTTTCCTATATGATATAACTTTAAAACTATTTCAGTTTGTAACAGGAAATTTATTATCAGGCTGCCTAAAAAAAGCCATTCCAATAACATAAGCTTTTACATAAAAATATCACCTTATATAATCATTTGTGATTTTCCAAAATGTAACTGATTATCTATATATTGAGCACAAAAGAGGAAAGGAAAAGTGGAATAGATAGAAATAAATAAAGTGGTAAGGAGAGAAAACATTAAAAATATGAGAATATGTCAAAATCTTAAAGTAAGAGAAAAAAATCATGAGGTTTGAGACTAAGAACCAAATGCATAGGGTTTGGCATAAAAGAAGTGTGACAATGGTTCACTGTACCAGAATTAAAAAAAAAAAATCCCTGTCCATGTTTCTTTTATTTAAAAACGAAAAATAAAGTAGAGTTGATTACATTTTATTTTAGCATAAGTTTTGGCTTTACATAACACCAAAAGTTTGTCAAAACTACTTTATATTGTTGAGAATAAAAGTTAAAATTTTAATTATTTTACCTACAAAAATAAGAAAAACACTATTTTTTAAACAAAGTCTTTATGAATATCATGCTTTATTTCAGCAATATTCATAGCATTGATGTGTAAAACTCAGCCCTCAGCTCATTTTCCAGTGGGTATTACCTGCATTATAGAAATTCTTTAACAGGGGAAGGGTTTTTCACTGTGTAGCTTTTCAATTATATTCATTCATAGGAATGTCAGAACTATAATTTTATATAACAATCTGAGTGAGCAAAACTAATTCAAATTCACATACGCTTTACACAGATGTTTTAAATAATCAAAATCAAATGTTCCTCCCTACTCCAATCATCTTCATGTTCAACACATTACTAAACACAAGTTTTAATTTACTTTTATGATGAAATCTAAGAATCTTCATTAAGGATCTACAGTTTTTAGCAAGCACCTTTGATGTGCAAAACCCTGGGATAGAAACCAGAAATATAAACAAAAATGTGTTTCAGTATGTGACTGTCAAGAGCTCAATCATTATTAAAAGAAGAAATACGTGGACATAGAAAGTGCAATATAACCTGGTATGTATAAACTTGTGGTTAAGCTCTTACAAGATCTGAGAAAGCATAAAAGTAACCCCTATCAGTGGCAGGGAGACAGAGAGGGTTCTAGACAAAGAATTGTTCAAAACAATTGAGTTAGAAAGGATAAAAGTGGGTGCGCCTGGGTGGCTCAGTTGGTTAAGCATCTGCCTTCAGCTCAGGTCATGATCTTGGGGTCTTGGGAGGGAGTCTTGCATTGGACTCCCTGCTCAGTGGGGAGTCCGCTTCTTCTTCTGCCTCTCTCCCCAGCTTGTGCTCTCTCAAATAAATAAATAAAATCTTTTTTTTAAAAAAAAGAAAAGATAAGAGTGGAGACTGGTGCAAGTACAGTGTGGCTGAGTTTCAGGTATGGCAGGAGTTGTGGATGGGAAAGTTACCCTGAAGATATTGGTGCAAACTTTGAAAGGCTGAGCTTCATGTGTCTGGTGCTCAACTGAGCTGAAAGCAAGAGAGTTGAGCTGTCAGGTATCTGAGTAGCTGGTTAAAGGATTAAAGCTACAAGCCCAGAATGAAAGAGTTAAGCTTTTAATCACTTATTGTGATGATATAAGCAAGAAACTTAAACCAGAGAAATTGTGGACTCCCTCTGTTCCATTTTCCCCCATGGAATGGTACACAGGTCAAGGGTCAGGTGGATCAGTGCAGATGTGTGAGGGGTTCATCTCACTGTCAAGGGAGCCCCAATAAAAGACTCCTAAAGCTAGGGGAAGGATGACAGGGAAGGGTTTGGAGTGGAAAATTATTGGGTATTGGGTCAGAGTAGAGGAAAATATCTGCAAGTTTTCTTCCTACTCTTCTCCATAAGGAGAACTCTGCAGAGGTTCCTGAAAAGGATGTTGGCCCAAGGCCTCACCAAAGAGATCTAGGATGAATACACTTGAGCTAGGAATGCAGCACTGCAAAGAGTGTGACCAGTCATGGGAGGGGAGGATAGAGGCTGAATCTTTGACTGAAAGTTCCTTCAGGGACTGCAGCACTTTGGCCCTGCTCCAAGTTTGGCACGCGGTGGTAGTGGTGGTTGGGGTAGGGGGAAGCAGCTTTCTTTTGTGAGGCCTGCCAGGTAAAGTCCTTGTAATTGCCTATGTTTGGGCTTGAAAAATCACATAGAGTTTTATAACCAGGAGTCGGGTTGTTCACTGTGGTAAGGACAGTGTATACATTATCATACGTTATCATACAGACAGTGGAGAAGTAGGAACACGTTTGAAGCCTAAGATGTGCCTGGTATGATAAAAGTTCTGGAAAACAATCCTGATGACAATTTGAGAGTGGACTGGTTGGGGAGTGCTATAGACAAGAAGAATGGTTAGGAGACCATATCAGTAGTCTAAATCCATATTTAAACCTTTGGAAAACCCTTTGTCCAACGAAGAAGAGCCCCCTAGAACAATTTTGAAGGTACTTTTCAGTCATTAAGTCCAGACCTGAGGATTCTAAGACACCATTTTTTCAACTTCTTGTATTAAATAATAGGGAACTTGGAGTTACAGTACTGGGTTTGCTTCTTTGCCTATATCTATACTTGTTGTTCTTTTCATTAACTAATGGTCGAGAAGTGGGAATTGGAGTCCAGGTTCTCACATATTTATTAAGGATTCCTATTTAATATATTTTTTTGCATGTCTGAAACCTTCTTTCAATATTTGATATGAAGATAGTAGAATCAGTGAAGTTTTTGTATAACATTAGGGTTCTGAGATCAATTATATAGCTGGATTTCTAGATGCTTGTTTTTGCAGTTGAAATGATTAAAAATATTTGGTTCAGGATATTGTGTTTATTTCAAAAGCAGCAAAGTTACAGATGTTAAAACATAAGTTATTATGAATCGGTAGGTTTAATCATGAGTTGATGTATTTATACACACATTCATATTTGGAGAAATATTAGTGACTAGTAATAGTTTAAAATATATATTATTTTTAGAGTTGCTATGGTAACTTATTTTCTTAGAAAATCCAATAGATGTGTGGAAATCTATGTGACTGTTTATCAGCTATTGGAGAAATAACACTGCATTTATTTTTTTTAAAGATCTGTTTATTCATTGACTTTATTGTAAATTGTCATACATTTTCTCAGTATGAAACATTTTCAATTACCATTAATTAAAAAGGAAATGAAGAGCATTAAAAATTAGTGTCCATAAAAGCAATTTTAGGAGATTGTATTTTCTCCAGTTATGTGTAAAATGTTTATTGTTAAATTATTTTTTTCAGGAATAAGTCCAAAATAATAGAAATGCTATATATAATTCTTGTTTTTCATAAAGACACAAAGCTAGTCTATAATTGCTGTTATTGTCAGGGTTATAGCCAAGGTATAGAGTTTGGGTTACATCAATTAGCTTTTGCTGTTTAAAAAAGTATCCCAAAATTTAGTGGCTTAAAACAACCATCATTTATCTACTCATGATTCTTTGGTTTGGGAATTTGGACTGAGTTTAGCTGGGCCATTCCTCTAATGACCTTGCCTAGCTCACTCAAGCAGCTGTAATTAGCTCTTGGGTTCCTAAGGTTTTGTTTAGTCTTAGGTGACCTCTCTTATGTGTCTTATGGATGTCTTGAATATTTCACATGGTGATTGAATTTCACATGCTACAAGAGAGGCAGGGCCACTGAGGAAACATTCTTCATTTCTCCTTGTGTCCCACTTAATATAGTCCCATTGACCAAAGCAAGTCACATAGCCAATCTCAGAGTCTGTGGGAATAAATGCCCAGGGGCATAGAGCAAGAAGATGAATTATGATGGCCATCTTGTGAGCAATATGTCTCATTTCACTCTCTGGATGCACTAATTTTTATCTTTTTCATGTGAAAAATGTACTCCCCCCCTTTAAAAGTTGAATCTTATGAATTCATCATCTAAATCAAGCCGAGATGTAGATGAGAGTTTTTGGAAGAAGCTCTTCAGTGAACTTTTCTGGTGTAACTACACTTTACGTTGTGGCTAGTTTCAAATACAAGACAGGGCAGTCTCCAACGTCCAAGAACTTTCATATTTCTGTTTATGCTTGTGTTTATTTTAAAGTCCCAGGACCCAAAGCAATCACATGACCAAACTTGAGTCAGTATAGATGACTTTTCAAAAATGAGGATGAGATACTAAGTTACGGTGACAATTTTGCAAACAATTTGCCATGGTGAAGCAGGAGGAAGTAGGGAAAATCAGCTGAAGGAAACCATGATCTTGGGAGACTGTATTGTAAGGATTTTGTATGTATCATGTTAATGCATTTGAGATATTTTTGTAGGTTTCTAGAAGTGGTTTTAAAAAAGAAAGAAGTAAAATATTTTCCAAGAGGAATTTGTCGGTGGAAGAATACCCATTATTTGGTATTATAAGAGAGATTTACCTTTTTTGAATATTCTTTCTTCTCTTGGTTGCTGACTCTTGTGTCATTGCATAGCATTGACATTGTGTGTTCCACATTTTAGGGCCCATGAATATTTCCCCAAATAGCTTTATCTGGAGGACCCATCTGGTTATAGTCCCAACACAGACCTCGAGTTTCCTTATTAACATTCTGACACAGGCAGCAAAATCAGTGTAGCATTTGCCTAAGTAAAATGAAAAACCAGCTCTGAAATCAGAGAAAATATTTGTGCACCATATACCAGATAAGGTGTTAATATTCAAAATATATAAGGAACTCATAACACAGTTGTAAAAAACCACAAATAACCCAATTAAAAAGTGGGGAAAGGGCCTGGAAACATTTTTTCAAAGAAGGCAGACATCCAAATGTCCAACAAGTGCATGGAATGATGATCAACACCTGATTATCAGAGAAATGCAAATCAGAGCCACAGTGAGATATTACTTCACACCTAACAGGATGACTACTATGAAAAAGACAAGATAGTAAGTGTTGGTGAGGATGTGGAGTAAAGGGAATCCTAGTGCAGTGTTTGTGGGTGTGTAAATTGGTACATCCACTGTAGAAAACAGTATGGACTTTCCTCAAGAAGTTAAAAGTAGAGCTACCATATGATCTAGCAATCTCATTTCTGAGTATATATCTGAAGGAAATGAAATCACTGTCTCAATGATATCTGCACCCCCATGTTTACTGAGACATTATTTATAATATCTGAGACATGGAAACAATCTATGCGTTCTTTAACAGAGGAATGGATAAAGAAGTGATATATATATATATATATATATATACACACATTTGAATGTTTTCAGCCTAAAAAAAAAAAAATAGGAAATCTTGCCATTTGTGACAACATGGATGGGTCTTGAGGGCATTATGCTCAAAGAAGTAAGTCAGACAGAGTAAAGCAAATACTATAGATCTCATTTACATGTAGAATGTAAAATAAAGCCAAATTCATACAGAGAGTGGAATGGTGGTCTCCAGGGACTGGGAGTTGGGGAAATGAGAAAGTATTGGTCAAAAGGAACAAACTCCAGTTATAAGATGAATATCTGGGGATCCAATTTTCATGTAGGTGACTATAGTTTGCACTACTGAATTACATACTTTAAAATTGCTAAGGGAGTAAATCTTAAATGTTCTCACCACAAACAAAATCTTAAATGTCCTTACCAAACACAAAAATTGTAATTATGTGAGGTGATAGATGTGTTAATTAACCTTATTTTGGTGATAATTTTACAATATACATGTGTATCAAATCATCAGATTGTGTACGTTAATCTTACACAATGTTAAATGTCAATTATATCTCAATAAAACTGGGAAAAAAACAAAGTATGTCTACAAGTAGAGATTATTTAAAATTTATCAGAGTTTTTCCTATTATTTGTATAAAATTTTTATCTATGTAAAACACTAGGAAATAAATATTTTCATGAGAAAATATACAATCCAGCTTTTTCAGAGAGAAAAATAGGTATAAAGTAATAAGTGAAAGAAATTAAAAATTTATAAAAATATAATCTTTATAAAAACATAAAGATTATAATGATTTACACATCCAGATTACTTTTAAAGAAAGATAGTTCACAATGTAAAAATGTTTTGAAGAATGGAAAAGTTGGAAACTTAATCATTTATTTTTTAAGCTATGATAACTCTGAAAACTCTACAAAGATAGCAAAAGAAAATTAAAATATAGATAAAATTAATTTGTATATATAGACTCAACATTCCTAAATAAAGTATCCTCCAATTCACATTAAGAATACTTTAAAAGAAAACTGTATCCTGAAGAAGTAAGCATTTATCTGAAATGCAAGATCGACCCATATTAGAAAGTGTTATCAATGTAATCCACTAAAGAAGGGATTAAAAGAATAAAACTTGATAAATTCCATGGATTTCCCAAGACAGTAACAGAATTCAAGGTACATTGGTAGTTCTCCAAGAAACAAGGATTCTTCAAAAACTTGAAAATGGAACTACTGTATAGTATCCAACTATTCCAATTCTGGTATTTGTCAGAAGGCAGTATAATCACTAACTCAAAAAGACATCTGCACCCTCATATGCATGGCAGCACCACATCTAAGACATAGAAACAATCTAAGTGTACACTGATGAATGAATGGGTAGAGAAGATGTGGTATATATGCATATATACAATGAAATATTATTCAGACATAAAAAAAGAGAAAATCCTGCCATACAATAACATGGAAGGACTTTGAGGGAATTATGTTGAGTGAAATAAGTCAGACAGAGAAAGACAAATGCCATATGATCTCAATCATATGTGGAATCTAAAAACAGCAATAAGAACAAAATCTAATAGATACAGGGATAGATTGGTGGTTCCCACAGCCTTGGAGGGTGGGAAATGAGTGAAGGTAGTCAAAAGGTACAAATCTTTTTTANACATGGAAGGACTTTGAGGGAATTATGTTGAGTGAAATAAGTCAGACAGAGAAAGACAAATGCCATATGATCTCAATCATATGTGGAATCTAAAAACAGCAATAAGAACAAAATCTAATAGATACAGGGATAGATTGGTGGTTCCCACAGCCTGGGGGGTGGGAAATGAGTGAAGGTAGTCAAAAGGTACAAATCTTTTTTATTTTTAAGATTTTATTTATTTATTTGACAGACATAGAGACAGCCAGCGAGAGAGGGAACACAAGCAGGGGGCGTGGGAGAGGAAGAAGCAGGCTCATAGCGGAGGAGTCTGATGTGGGGCTCGATCCCATAACGCCAGGATCACGCCCTGAGCCAAAGGCTGAGCTTAACGACTGCACAACCCAGGCGCCCCAAAAGGTACAAATCTACAGTTAAAATGAGAAATTTGGGGGATATAATGTATAGACATCATGGTGACTATAGTTAACGATATTGTATATTTAAAGTTGCTAAGAGAGTAGATCTTAAAAGTTCTCATCATAAGAAAAAAAATAACAATGTGTGGTGATGGATGTTAATTATACTTTTTTGTGGTGAACATTTTGTAATATATACATATTTTGAATCATGTTGTACATCTGAAAATAATATAATGTTATATGTCAATTATGTCTCAATTAAAAAAAGGAAGATATAAGGATGGCCAAAAAGTACATGAAAAGGTGTTCATTAGTCATTTGGAAACATCATTAGTCATCATAAAAATGCAAATTAAAACCATAATGACACATTTCATACCCACCAGAATGAGAAAGAAGAAAGAAAGAATATAAATAAGCTTTCACAATTTTGAGAAAACATACATAGCTGAAGTTTACATTAAGTGTATTTGTCAAATAGAATCATTCTAATTAAAGTCAGGAGTAAGAAAAAGATGCAACTGTTTTTACTAACATTCAAGATGATAGTGGAGTTCCTCACAGATACTTTAAGGAAAGGAAAAGACCTGTGAAGTGTAAATATTGGAAAGAAAAAGTTAAAATTATCATTATTTTCAGATGATGTGCTTCCGTAGAAAACTCAACATACTCAGCTAACGATGTGATTTAAGATGGTCTAGCGGGGTGGCCAGAAACAAGATCAAAATAAGAAAATCAATTGTGTTCCTACACTACAAAAGTAACCAATTAGAAAATGTAATAGAATAGAGATCCCAAAACAATTGAGAAAAAATTACGGAATGTCTAGCAATATACCCAATAAGAAATGCATAGGGCCTTCATGGGTAAAATTGTAAAGCACATTGAAAGAAATAAAAGTAGTTCTAAGTGAATAGAAATATAAACCAATTTAAAAAATACAAAACTTTTAAAGATACCAGTTGTGTTCCATGTTAGTCTATAAAGTTGTTACTATCCCAGTCCAAATTGCAACAGTTTCTTTTTTGGAAATTTAACAGAGTCTTGAATACTTCTTACATCCTTAGATAGAAGTGTGATTGTGCAAGTATATGCCAGACTAATTTTAGAGAGAAGATAATGCAGGGCTGGAAAGAGTGAAAGTACTTGAACTTTCCCTCCCAGCTATCAAAAATTTTTTTCAGTATTGTAATGAAAACAATATCAGAACTGAAGGACAAATCAAGCAGTGCAGCATTACAGAAAATCAAGAAATAAACACATGAGTAGATGAACATTTAGTATGTAGTAATAGTGGCTTTCAAACTGAGGAAAATGATGGAATATTTAATTAGTAAAATGGGAATAATTTTTTTTTTAATTGGGACAATTCTTAACTTATTTTAGAAACATTAAAATGAGTTCTTAATTTCAACAAGTATTAAAACATAGGTTTAAAAAAATCTACAGTATTTGAGGAAAAAATTAGAATATATTTAGTGCCCTTATATTTTCTTCTATAATTCCAAAGATTGAAGAATAAATTTTTACCTCTGTCATAGGAAAGGCCTTCTGACATAAGACAAAATGTTCATAGAAAAAAACTGAAAAATTGAAGAGGCAATTCAACTTAGAGAAAGATTCATTTTGAAAATAGGATCATGACTTCAGACAAGAGACAACATTTGAATTAAGCTTTAATTTGGATTTTGAACAGAAGACAATCTGGAACAGCTTATGTAAAAAAATTGGGACATAAAATTATAGTCAAGTTTGAAAAATTGTTCAGAATGTCTAGACTTCAAAATGTCCAGTAAAAGTCTCTATGTTAGGACTTCAGTAGTAAAGGAAATTTTTCCAATTCCCCATCTGATTTCTCTACTAAAAAATTCTAAAACTATATATGTATTCAATTTATCTTAGCAATATTATTTAGCAATACACAAAATTATTAATTTAAAAACGGACCCCTTTATTTACACTATAGGTTTAGTTACTTTTGCATAAAAATGAAAACAAAACCAGGGATGCCTGGGTGGCTCAGTCAGTTAAGCATCTGCCTTTGGCTCAGGTCATGATCCCAGTAATCCTGCGTTGGACTCCTTGCTCAGCAGAGAGCTGCTTCTTCCTCTGCCTGCCACTCCCCTTGCTTGTGTAATCTCTCTCTCTCTCTGGCAAATAAATAAATAAACAAATTTTAAAAATCTTAAAAAAAAAAAAAACCAACCAAGCAAACAAAATCAATTTGATGGTATATGATTTTATATGGATTTGGTAATCAGCTTCAGAATATTCCCTTGATCAGTTAGGTCAGTCTTTGGTTATGACAAAACTATCTAGAAATCAGCATAATTAGGCAAACAATTTAGCAATAAGTCAATACTGGACTGGCTTATATTTTAATATTATTAGGTGAAACACATATCAGCCTTATGACTCATGGTTCAGCTACCTTTTCTAAAGGCTTCTTTGGCATTCTGTTTCTTTATATTACAAATATTTAGGTAATTGAATTAAACTTGAAATTAACTTTTTGTGGTCTTGCAAAACATTAAATTTACATATATTGTGCCTATATTGTGCATTTAGGCAGGTGCTAAAATTCTATGGAAAAAATGAGTTCACAAATATAAAATCTTGACATCACCAGAAACAGTATCTGAATGCCATTTTCTCATAGGCTCACCAGTTTTTGGAGTTATTTCTATTTACCTGTTTCTGATGATATGTTTAGGCATAAAAAGTAGTATTAGTACCATAAATTAATCTTAAATTTTACAAACCCAAATACATCTAACAATTCCTATATACCTGTAATTGTTCTAACCACTTCAGAAATGTTAGCCCAGGTAATTACTGTAAGCTACCTATGAGATCAGTTCTAGTATCCTATATCCTGATGAGGAAGCTGAGGCACAGAGAATTCAATACTCTGCTTAATTCTTACTGCATTCAAAGTGGTGGAGCTTGGATTACGGCCTAGCTAGGCTGGTTATCTATAACCTTCTCTTAGAACCTGCCACAGCACTCTGTCTTTTATAGTGTGATATAAAATTCAACTATTAAAATAATTGGAAAAAAATCATACATTCTGAGGAAATACCAGTTACACTATTTTATTTTACTCAATAGGTATATTTTACTACTTTTTAAATTTTTAAAACATTATGTAAGTTTATTTCACTGTCTCTTTGGGGTTAGCTGCATTATCTACTATATACTGTAGAGGTCACTCTAAAAATTTAATATGATTGAGAAATATACACATTTCAGAAACTAATTTTATCTTTTGGTTAATAAGCCAAAAAAAAGTTTTATAATGCTTTCAGAAAATTTTATGTGGTATTTAATTTTCTTTCCTTTCTTAATTTATTTTTATGTATCCATAAGGCACAACATGTTAAGTTTCAAACAAATGTTTGAAATACTAGTCTAATATAAATGCAGTAACAGACAACCTGCAGATACCAGATAATGCATGTTACAAAACCTTTCAAAACATCTTACAACTGCCATGTGAAATGCTGAAATTTAAGGGGAGAATAGTGGGGAAAATTAATTTCATTTTAAAAGTCATATCCCAAGGACAAGGCTTATACAGCATGGGTCTTCCCAGGATCAGAAAGGTGAAGCCAAGGTCACCTGATAAGAAGTGCATTCTAGAACCTAATTTTTACTCTAAACCTACAGGTATCTATGAGATTATTTATATAGCTAGAGGAAAAGACAGCAATAAACACTTGGGAAGAAACAGCAGAGAATCATATACTAGTTGTGTTTTTTTTTTTTTTTTATTTTATCCCAGTGAGTACAGGAAGGGTACAGAGAGTCAGCATGTTGTATGTGTAACAACAGTCATACCACAACTGGATAAACAATCTATTTATCCTCTTATGCTCTCTAAGGATGAGATACTAAATGAAGAAAAATAGCAGAATAGAAGCATCAATGTATTTAAGTCCCTGGGGGACAGAGTCTGCTATAGAAAATGTTGTTGGAAAAGGGAGACATCTCATTGATCAAGGAGAAACACTGCTAAGCTTTATATAGTAGTCTACTGGGGGAGGGGGAAGGAAGATGAAAATAAAGAGAGGATAGAAACCAACAAGTATATGTTTTTCAACTGTGGGCATCCCCAGAGAAGAAGCAAAATAAACTTACTCTTGTAATCAATATATTGTGACCACTAAAAATACAAGAAGATTAATCAGCTGTAGACTGAGTAGCACATTCAAATGTGTTACTAAGGATCAGAGCTGGCAGCATTGTTCGAGAGATCCAGTGCAAAATGAAAACAGAGGGTCATTTGTTTAAAAAGAAGGAAAAAATTCCATTAAAGGTACAATTTGAAACTTTATAATTTCTTCCATAGTCTTTCCCTTGACCTATCTTGGTGCTTTTACTTAATTTCTAAGTAAGAAAAAAATATATATATCATTAGCATGGATTTTACCATTGATCTTTTTAGTGTGCAAGTCTAGTTGTCTAGTTTTAAATGTAAATTTTATATGTGGAATTTCTGAAATTACACCATTTATATATCATACCTTGTATGTGCCTATGTACTTCATTTTACCACAATAGTGAAAAGGCTGCACTAAACTGTTTTCATTTCACTTCTTGATATATGCAGATTTTACTTAGAATCTCTACCTGCAGCTTACTGGAAAGTAAGGAAGAACTGAAAAGCAAAGGAACTATGGGTTGCCCATCTTTCCCTTTCCTTCTGTGTGATCATCGTTGGCATAAGTAGTTGGCTAATAGAGAGAAATAACTATACAAGTAAGAAAGGATTCCTTTGTCATCAGTGTTCCTTAACCTGCCTTTGCTTTTCTGTATTTGGAGCGAATTCTGGTTCAGATGAAAAGTGTGGCCTCTCTGGGTTATAGACGAAACAGGCTTATCTTTTAGTGACTCTGAGACTCACTGAAGTCCCATGTGTCATGATTCCAGAGGAATTCTGTACTATAGGGACCTCAAATATTATAAGGGAATAGGGTGACAAAGAACAGCAGACATGCATATTACAAGTAACCTCTCTACTTATGTGCATTGTCTATTGTTCCATTGGAATTCACTTCAAAACACAAGCTTAAACATGAAATTATTAAGAATTTCAAGATAGTGGAGTGCGTAGGTGGCTCAGTAGGTTAAGCATCTGTCTTCTGCTCGGGTCATGATCCTGGGGGCCTGGGATCAAACCCCACATGGGGTTCCCTGCTCAGTGGGGAGTCTACTTCTCTCTCTGCCCCTTCCCCTGCTTGTGCTCTTTCTCTCTCAAATAAATGCATGAAAGCTTTTAAAAAAATGAATTTCAAGATGGTGACAGCATAGCATTAAACCAAACATGGAATCCTCATCATGGTGCGTCTGTACTACTGCCCAGTGGCACGACCGTGAAATGAGTTGTGTTGAAGATAGTATTACCTTTACGTTAGTTTATGAGATTGGATTACATTAATTTTTAGAGTAAGTATTTTATTCCAATAGACATTCTTTATGAAAGTAATTAAAATATTAAGGAAGGACTCAATTGCAGTATCTACACAAATCAAAATAAATGTAAATATAAATTGCAAATCGAAAGAATTTCTCTCAAAACTAAAGCTAAAGAAGGTGGCACAGCTATGATGGGTCATCAGCAGCACTAGATAAGAAAAAGGAGAAAAGCCAGCAGCTTTAGGACAGGCAAAAGGAGATGGAACATGGAATCTAAGGCAGAGAAAAGAAAGAGCCATCGCTGGAACTATGATGGACAATCTGAAATAAGGCAGGGCACAGCTGAGGCAAGTCCAGTTTATCATCACTGGGAGCAAAATGTGAAGAGAAAGTAATTTCTGATGAATCCATTTGTTAAAAACAGATCGAGACAAAACCAAGGCGTTGAGAGAGAAAGCCTAGTGGGAAGTAATTGAGGTACATTAGCTTTGTATCTGGAGAGTGATTGGTCTACTGGGTAGAACTACCAGATTGTCAACAGGGTGGGAAAGTGGTATAAAATTGCAATGAACAAGAATGAATGATGGAATAAAGGGAGTGTGGAGTACTGCAACTGGGAGCTGAACTAGGGACTGGAGCTAGGGACTGAGTGAAGCACAGACTGGATATGGCTGGAGCCAGACGCACAGGGCAGTGAGAGGTCCATTGTGATAGGTGCTTAGGAGCCTTGAGTCAAAGCTAACTTACCAGCCTTTAGATTGAGGGAGTGAACTTAAATTAAAAAGCATAGGGTTGGTGTGTATGAGGCTTCCTTTTGCATTATGCTTAAACAGAATTGTCTTAAAACTGGATATTGGTGTATCCACAGAGGTGTGTTACATGTGGACATTGCTAAGAGGATAGAGGAGGACAGAGATGATGGGGGAAAAAATAGAATACATTATTGAATAGTGTAGTCAGATTCTTCTGGGATTAAATTTTCCAGATAAATGCTTTATGTTTCTCTTCTCTTTTAGGAGTAGACCTTGATTGAAGGATAGTAGATATTCAACTGAACAAATGAAAAAAATATAATGTTTTAGAAAATGCATGAAATATGTTAGAAGTTTTACGACCTATTTTTAAAATTTTGCCTGATAACCATTAAGTAAAAATAAGTAGGGGACTTTGGTAAAGGAAGATGTTTTAATATACATAGACACATACATTTCCTAGCTATCTGATTAGCTCTTCTAAGATACCAAATTATGGTTAGAGCAAATTAAGTTACAATACAGGAGGAGATCCTTATCTTTTTAAAGGTCTGGTCATTCAAATAAATACATTTGCATATTGTTATAAATATTTCCTATTTAATTTTCATCAAACGAAGCTATTGGAATAGGTAAATTGGCTAATATGTAAACCCTGTTGTAATATCTGCAACTAACATATTATAGGAGGTTAAACATTCATTTATGTCTTATTTTATATGAGTACTGCAATTTATTAATAGGAAACTGAAGATAAGTTACATAATTACCAAAAACCAGAAACAGGATTTATGTCTGTTGATTCTAGAGCCTAGTAACTGTTCATGATATGATACTTTATGTATTTTATGATAATATATAGGGCTTTTCAGGTTATATTTACACGATTTTTTAAATGGATGTAACGTGTGCACACAGTGATGTAAGGTTCTGAAGGAAGTTGACCCATCTGCCTTGTCTAAGCTAGACAGGAGAATGTTGTAGCTATATTGAAGCAGTTCTGTATTTTACCTTTAAAAAGCCCTAGTCTCCTAACCTCTGCCATATTAGCTTAAAAGGTGTTTCTGTTCAAATGGCTAAACACCAGTAGTCTCTTGATTGTTTAAGATGAAGATGGGGCGCCTGGGTGGCACAGCGGTTAAGCGTCTGCCTTCAGCTCAGGGTGTGATCCCAGCGTTATGGGTTCGAGCCCCACATCAGGCTCCTCCACTGTGAGCCTGCTTCTTCTTCTCCCACTCCCCCTGCTTGTGTTCCCTCTCTCGCTGGCTGTCTCTATCTCTGTCGAATAAATAAATAAAATCTTTAAAAAAAAAAAAGATGAAGAGAAGACAACTAATTTTTTTTAAGATTTTATTTATTTGAGAGAGAGAGCACAAGTGGGGGCAGGTAGGGCAGTGCAGAGGGAGAGGGAGAAGCAGGCTCCCCACTGAGCAGGGAGCCCTATGTGGGGGCTCCATCCCAGGATCCCAAGATCATGACCTGAGTAGAAAGCAGATGCTTAACTGACTGAGCCACCCAGGCGCCTGGAGAAGATAACTATCTTTATGCAATTAATAGATGTTATAGGACTTTGTTTGGAAAGTTTGTTTAGGACAACTGCTGAGGCATTTTCTTAAGTCCTTGATTCAAATTCACACACGCTGTTGTCAAGCATTTGTGCTATTTGTTTGAGGGAAAAGGCAGATCATTCTAATTGTTTAGATTAGAGAAAGACAATATTTTGGAGGGGAAATCTCTATTTCATATAATCAAAGAGAACAGTTTGGGAGAAGCATGCCCCTGACATATTTCTCTAGGGGAACACGTTCTGTTCGAGGTACTGCTGCTCGGATTCATATACTTTCAAAACACATTTGTTCTCTTTTAAAACATTTTCCAATATGTAGTCATAGCTAGAGAAATATCCCAATACCCAAAAACCTTACCCATACTTGAAGAATTGCCATTTTAATTCAATATCTTTACAACTTCATTTTTAGAATAATAGGTTATATGCCTCAGAGATAACCAAGGGGAAATTTGCAATTTTCCTGGAAGTTATACAAAACTAACTAGAAAGGGAATCATAGGTTCATAGTTCTAAAATAAAAATATGTGTGATAAGACATAATCTACTTGACAAATTCTATATGCTGTTCTGTATATGCATTTTAAATTATTAAGTAATTAATTTCCTAGATTATTTTGAGAGATTTAGAAAACAGCAACAAATTTGAGAAAAGATTTATTGGATAATTTTAAAATATTTTATTAAGGGCATATACAATGACTAATGCCATGATTACAGAGGTTATGTATAAGAAAAATTCTATTTACAAAACAATTCTACAGGAAAGGAAATGATAGGAAATAAAAAATTACGTTGTGAGTTTATGAGCATTATGATGAAAATATTTGCCTTTAGGGTATATTGCAAGTATTAAGGTATTTGATCTAATTCTTGAAAACTATCCACTCATTCTTACTCTCTAGGTACATCAGTATGAGTCTTAAAAACATGAGCAATTTTGAACTAGGAATTTACAAGTACATTTCCCAGAATATGTCTACAATTATAAAGTCCTTGAGGCGACTACATTCCTCAGTCTACATTCCTCAAGCTTGTTCCGAAAATAATTGACATTTTCATAGACCATTGAATCTGATTAGTTATCCATTTTAATGCACAGTAAACTCTTGTTCGCACAGAATAGTAAATTGGAATTAGTTTGGTTAACTGAGAGCTATAGTATAATCTATACACACACTATGAATTTTCAAAGAATTAGAATGCAGTGAAATATATTTGACATAAAATGTGTGCTAATATAATCTGCCATTTTTGACTGCTATTTTGCTTCTCTGATGATATAATGTATGGTATTTGGCAGAAGACTAATACACACTAGAGTATAAATTTATTTTAAAACCAAAACCATGATAACTTATTACATTTTTTAACTCAAAAATGTCCATAGCATTGCAAAGTTATGTTTTGCAATTTTGTTTAGTGCATTGAATATGTTGAGCTTTTCCTATTCTGCTCTCTTTATACTCTTTTTTTTAAAAAGACTTTATTTGAGAGAGAAAAGGTGAGAGAGAGCGAGAGAGATCATGAGTAGGGGGAGGGGAAGAGGGGAAGCAGACTCCTTACTGAGCTGGGAGCCTGATGAGGGGCTGATCCCAGGACCCCAGGATCATGACTTGAGCAGAAGACAGACTCTTAACCAACTGAGCCATGCAGGCACCCCTCTTTTTATACTCTTTATTGTGTACTCCTCAAGCCTAATATATCTCCAAGAATCTCTAGCCATATCTTCACTTCCTACATTATACGTGTATATATATTTGTATATGAATATGTATACGTATTTTTGCTCATCTTTACTTCTTTTCTATGTCTAACATTTCTCCTACCATGTCAGAGCTACCAATTTTGCATAACCCAATTCATTGCTTAATCAATTTTATCCTTCCTTCTCGTATAACATAACTTTTTCCCTCTATATTTGTTCATTTCCATGGCCTATAAATGCTTTCAAGCTGTCTTTATTCTAAAAATAAAGACAAATCAAGGTTCTTTATTATTCTTGCCTTCCTGTATGGTTAAATTCTTAGTTATATTTCCAGAGTACAGAACTTTTTGAAAAAAAAAAATCCTCCCTGCACCCAATACCGGTATTCAATTCCTGAACCCTTATGACTACTTAATAGTCAAACCCAATAGCTTATTTTCTTTTTTCTTTTTTTTTTTTAAAGATTTTATTTATTTATTTGACAGAGAGACAACCAGTGAGAGAGGGAACACAAGCAGGGGGAGTGGGAGAGGAAGAAGCAGGCTCCCAGCAGAAGAGCCTAACATGGGGCTCGATCCCAGAATGCTGGGATCACGCCCTGAGCTGAAGGCAGACGCTTAACGACTGAGCCAACCAGGCGCCCCCAAATAGCTTATTTTCAAAGAAGAAGAGGGGTGAGTAAAATCAACTGAAGCACTCCACTTTCCAAACACAACTTTTATATTATTCAGGTGACCATTGTTGCAGTAGTAATTAAACCTGAACATAAACAATGGCTTGAACATCATAGAAATTAATTTGTCATTCTTGTAAAGGCCCAAATGAGAGTTCTTGTTTGGCATGTGGCTTTCCTCTTCCAAGTCATGAGACAGAAACTCAGTCATTTCCATCTTGTGGTTCTACCATTTTTAGCATATGCCACTGTTCTGTATAAAGGTGTTGGAAATGTAAAGAGGATGCACTACTGTATATCTAAGTTTTTTAGGGTCTGACTTAGAAGTGGTTTTCCCACTTCTACCCATACACTATTGACTGGAACTTATCTTTGGACACATTTAATTGCAAAAGAAGGTAGGAAATATAAATCTACCTGTGTCTAGAAAGAACAAAATGAATTTTATGAGCATGTTCCCATTCCCAGTCCCTGCCATATACCACATCAAGATTTTCCTTTTGAAATTTTTGCTTCTTCCATCCACTTCCTTAGTTTTTAAATTCTCTCATTAAGTATGAATATTTCAAATGGAACACTATCTGTGGTTGACCCATCGGTCTCTTACTCTGACTCTAATACTGATGACAAGGAAGAGCTATTACAAAGAACAACCCAAACTATTCATGTCAGCTGACCATCACAATGAACATTATATAAGTTTTGCAAAATAGAGGTTAATTTTCATCTCAAGTTATATGCAGCCCAATGTTGTTTGAGGAATCAACAAGGGGCTCCTTTTAAGTTCTACTCCTTACTCACTAACGGGGCATGAAGAGACTTTCTTCTCAAATCCAGGTACTTTCAGAATGACAACTTTTCCCATGAAGAGACCCATTTGTCCAATTCTTCTTTCACTCCTCTTATTCTCAGTTCACATCTATAAATTTTTATGGTTGACATGCTTAGAGATTCATATCCATTCAGTGCATTCTAGTATTACTTCTTTCCAATAGCCAGAAAAAACACAATTGTCTTTCTTTTTTTTTTTTTAAAGATTTTTATTTATTGGTTTGACAGAGAGAGAGACAGAGAGAAAGCACAGCAGAGGAAGAGGAAGGCAGAGGGAAAGGGAGAAGCAGGCTTCCTGCTGAACAAGGAGCCCAGTGTGGGGCTCCATCCCAGGACCCTGGGATCATGACCTGAACTGAAGGCAGCCGCTTAACTGATTGAGCCATCCAGGCGTCCCCACAGTTGTCTTTTCAATACACATATTTAGTAAGTTTTGCTGTGGTATGGGTCCATTCTGAGCCATTCCTCTATGGACAGGTGATTCTGTTTATCATGTTTGTTATAAAGGGTTTGTTTGCTTCACCGTAGGAGAGAGGCATGCATCATATTGTAGTTCCTTTGAGTTTTAGAAGACTGAAAATATTTATTGAATAAATTCCCTATTTCATTTTTTTGATTATTTAAATACTCATGAATTATTTAAGCAGATAATTTTTATAAAATGCATCCGCTAATACTATGTTTTGCTAATTACACGGAAAGGAAAAAGCAGCAATATGTTAATCTAAGTAAGTTGATCACTGTAAAAGTCAAGTATTACGACCTAGGACCAAAGTTATATTTTAGCATAGTTAATTAAATTAAATTGTCTTCATTGATTTATTCCTGCCAAAATTTACAAATCTTTATTTGCATTGTTTAATGAGCAAAATACCTTGTTCAATTTTATATCATTTAGACTTTTTAAAAAATAACTGATGTATCTCTATCCTGGGGAAATGGAATTCAAACAAAGTTAATTTACTTTAAAAATTACTTTAAAAATCTATCAGGTTCAAATATCAGCTTTACTCAGCATTTCAAATTTGAAGAGTTAGAAACATTAAAGAAGTACATTCTCAATGATTAGTGAAAAAGATTTTACGTGGTTTCTTTCTAATTGTATGGTAACTTTTTTCAAAAGAAGTTTTCAATTCACTCTCTGTTGCATTTGATATTGCTTCTAGATTAGCACCAACCAAGGAATGAGTCTACGGTAATAGAATGGTTCTTAAGGTATTAAGAATACAATATGAATTTGTGAGAAGTGTTCCCATTGAGTTAAAGAATTCTATAATTTCAGCAGGACTGGAATTAGGCAGACATAGCATTATATTTGGGGATGTGAAAAGAGTATAAATTGTTATCTCTTCAATGAATTCAATTTAGTGGCAGATGTAGATATGGCACCAATGGGGTCTTCTCCTCTATTTCAGAGGCACCAATTTCTATATGATTACAGAATTCAATCCAGCTATGCAAAATTCATGATTGAAAACCAATTTTATTGTGGATAAAGTGATCACACAACTTGCTTTCTTTGGAAAGTGCAGAGTTATTCCATGATAGTTCTGTTATAATCATTAATAACCTCCCCCTTTACTCTCAGAAGGTCCTGATCTGAATAAATTATATACTTAATATTGGATGAAACATCATATAGTTATTTAATTATAAAAAAACAAAATTTAGAAAGTTATAAATATTGTAATTTATATATGATTCATGAGTTAATAAAAGTTAATGAAGGGTATACTTAATTTTTATAGATAAAAATCATTTTAAAATAAGAATTGCTAATACTTCTTCTTTTTATTTTTTTAAAGATTCTATTTATTTATTTGACAGAGATAGAGACAGCCAGAGAGAGAGGGAACACAAGCAGGGGGAGTGGGAGAGGAAGAAGCAGGCTCATAGCGGAGGAGCCTGATGTGGGGCTCGATCCCATAACGTTGGGATCACGCCCTGAGCCGAAGGCAGATGCTCAATCGCTATGCCACCCAGGTGCCCCAAGAATTGCTAATACTTCTTATGGACCTTTTTTCTTGTGATACTGTGCCACATTTATAATTTTATCTTCCTAATAACTTTATTAATGTATATACTATGAATATCCCCACTTTATAATTGATGCAACTGAAGCTGTGAGAGTTTAAGTTGTATTCTCATGGCTACACAGTTGGTAAATGGTGGAGCAGGGGTGTGAATCTGTGCTGCTGACATTAGAAGTAGACAGCTTAACATGTATATAGTGGCTTCTCTGAGAGCCTAACTGAATCTAATTGTTAATTTTAGGTAGTATTTATAATGCTATGAAGAATTTGGCCACTAATGGCATTGACTTTGAAAATTTCTTGTTTGTTTTTTCATTAAAGTAAAAAATCTATTTTTAAAAACTTCCAACTTCTAAAGTTTTTTTTTAAAATCTTATTTTGAACATCAGTGCTTTTTTTGTTGTTGTTGTTAATCTGAGAATCACATATTTTTCAATTCTGGAAAGTTCTGTCATGATTTCCTCAACATTCACTTTTCTTCATTCTCTCTTTTCTTCTGAAAGTTCTATTAGTTAGCCATATGCTTATTTCCTAGAGTCTCTTCTCATTTATTTTTCATCTCTTTATATCTTCACATTTCTTACTTCATAGTCACTATTTTATAATTCTTTTTGAACCATGTATTTCTTAGTGTGTTTTATTTTATTTTATTTTACGTATTTTGTTTTCTGTAATAGTTCAATTATTTTATGTATTCTATTCTTTTTTTTTTTTTATCTCTTTGAAAGTGGCATTGGGTCAGATTTCTGAATTTGCATCTTGCTTTGTATTCCCAAACAACAATAAATTAAATGCAATGTGTTTAGCTTGGTAAGTCTAGTAAGTCACTGAAATGATCATCAGCTCAAGACACACTTCAATCTGGGAACTTAGGGTATGACCATAATAGTTAAGGCAAGTAAATGAAGCACAATGAAAGAGAGAGTTTAGCAGAGCATTTGCAACTTGATGTCAAGCAGAGGAAAAAAAAACTATTAAAAATTGCCCAGAGTCAGGAAGTTAAGAGAGGATGAAAAAGAGGAAAGGAGTAGAAGAGAGAGGTATTGAGAGATAAAGAGAAGGAATTTATGTTATGGAAGCAAAGGGATAATAATAGGAATAAGTGGTAAGGGAAGGAGATGAAGATGTGATTGGAGACATGAAGTGGGCTGAGGACCAAGGGAAGTTTTTCTTGTTTTTTGATGATTGATTATTTGTTTTTATTTTTTTTAAAGATTTTATTTATTTATGTGACAGAGAGAAAGAGTACAAACAAGGGGAGCGTCAGGGAGAGGGAGAAGCAGGCTCCCACTGAGCAGAGAACCCGATGTGGGGCTCGATCCCAGGACCCTGGGATGATGGCCTGAGCTGAAGTCAGCTGCTTAACCAACTAAGCCACCCAGTCACCCCTGATTATTTGCTTTTAAAAATACATATATAAAGAAGATTATTATTTATTTATCATTGAGAATACAGTTTGAGTAAATTGCTATCGTGGAAGCCATTTTGTAGATTGATTCTTGTGGAGGTTTTTTTTTTTTTTCATTCATTTGTTATGAATATATATAGGATGCCTATGTGTCACATATTGTTCTAAGTGATTGGGAATCAAAGAGAAGTGTCTGGCTCAATGAGCTTACATTCTAGATGAAAAGGCAAATGGTAAGCAGGTATAGCAAAAATAAAAAATGTATTGTCCTTTAGCAAAATGCTATTGATACATACTACAACCACACTTCATAAAATGCTGTTTATCGCCAAACTCTTAGAAGGGAATTGAAGTAGAAGAGAGTCCTAAAGTATATAAAGTCCTGGTAAGACATTAAAACTCCTGAGAACACTGACATGGATGGACCAAAACACTGGGCAGTCAAATTGCTTTAATAGCAGATCAAATCAGCTCAATATTTAATTGAAGTTTTTGAGCTTTGGAGCATTCATATGGAAAGTGATGTAGAAATTACAGCAACTAAAAAAAATGATAAAAAATAAATAAAGTAGTACAAGTCACTGTCCTAAAGGAAATTTAGAAAGGGCAGTTAAAGAAATCCTACCCTGCCCATAGAACCCATGGGCCTGAAAGATACATAACTTTGAATGCTTTTGCTGTCAATACTCAAGTTCTTTAACATCTGTGGCAGACCCTTGTGAGAGAACCTTTTTGTAGACTTGAGTTTTGGAGTAGGCACATCCATGAAGTAGGGTTGTGTTAGAAACAGAACTTATGTTTGTGTGGTTTACACTTTTGTAGCCATATTGATTGCTCAAATATTGAACTATTTCAGTATTAACTCCAAACCATCTGGCCCGTCTCATAGAACTGCCCTTTTATCCAGCAATGAAAGAATTAATGCCAGGCACCTCTAGTCTCTCTATGGCTTGTCTCCCTTTTGTTTGGTCAGTTATTTCTCCTGTTTTAAAAATATTTTTATTATCTCCTGAATTCAATTTCCCTGAAAATCTGTGGAGGTAATTCTAGCAAACTATTCTAAGTGATCCTAATTTAGAGGGCGGTAAGTTGTAGTCTGTGAACTATGGAATAAATGTAATTTGTTCAATTTTGAGTCAATTTTTTTGCCACAGAACATTATTTTGAGTTTGTAAGTGATGGCAAAGTTGGTGTAATAAATTCAGTTTTTATCTTTGAATGAAATAAATTGGTTGTTGCTTATTTCCTTTAATTTTAATGTTGCTATTATTGATGTTTTACTTTTATGATTAGTCACACTAAATGTCAATTCAAATTAGTAGAGAAGAAAACATAATTACCGTATTTAGCCTCATTTTTCTTTGTCATCCTGGAATGCTATAATTTGAATTAGAGCAAAATGTATTGAATACATAAAGTTTAACCTTTATTGGATTAATAGTTGTACATTGAGATTGATTTATGCTGGATTCTTATTGAAAAGTTAATAATAGCAAGCAAAATGTGTGTTTAAATTATGTTTGCAATTGAATTATTATAAAATATCTGGTTAAGTTGAAAGAGAATCATTGTAACTGTATATTAAGAATGATTCTTATTTAAATATAAATATCCATTTAATTGAAACTAATGACAAAAACATTAATTCATTGAAATTAGTTTTATTCCAAGGCAAAAATACCTAACAATTACCTAGCAATTGCTTGTTCTAAGTGGTAGGACATCCACAAATAATAAACAAAATTAATAATGAAAAGTTAATAGTGAAAAAATACTGATTTGTTAAAGGAAGAAAAAATATATATACTAGTACCTCTGCAGATAGTTTAATAAAAACTGACTTTCCTAGGAGATAAATATGCCTATTCTTGCTTTTGATATATTTTATAGTTGGTTCACATCATTGTTCCCAGGTCTCATATTTTCGATTATGTTCATAATGCTGACCTTAAATGAATAATATGTTTTAACCACAGGAGAGGGTGAGAAGTTATGATATTCTGAACTGAGAATATATTAGATTTCCTTCAAAATTTCAGGCATGGAAAGATGTCAGAAGAGCAAACACTAGAGAGATCTTGCAATAAAAAAAATCACTAGAAAACTAATCTTTAATAAAATTCACTCTAGAACTCTTCTTCAGGGCTCGTTTATTCAAATTCTGTAGAAAAAGAAGTGACGACTTGACTAAAATAGTAGTTGTTTGACTATAATAGTAACCTTTGCTCAATGTAGATACAACCATAGAATGCACCATTGAATTTTATCTATTTTCCAGTATGGGCTACTAAAAATTTAAGTATGCACTGGAAGGGAGATAAAAAGGATGATCACTTTTCTAAAATTTGTTATATCCAGTGAAATACTGCTAACTTTTTAACAAATCACTTTAAATTAGAATACAATAAAAATCATAGCTATTGGAAACACCACCTGTATTTCTGTTATGAAGTAATTCTATTGTGCATTCCTAGCATTTTGCTCTTGTAGTATTTATTTACATTAGAATGTCTTCAAGGGTTATATGCCTGCCCCCTAATAAAGATATGGTCTCTATAAATTCAGGTATGTCTTTCTTATCATTTGAAACTCTTTTCAGCAAGCAATCTATTCCTAATTTTTTTGAACTGTGTCATGGACCTATTGAGAGCTGGAGATATTAAATGACTTCCATACATGTATTAATAAATTTGATCCTTGGGCGCCTGGGTAGCACAGTCGTTAAGCGTCTGCCTTCAGCTCAGGGCGTGATCCCGGCGTTACAGGATCCAGTCCCACATCAGGCTCCTCCACTGGGAGCCTGCTTCTTCCTCTCCCACTCCCCTGCTGTGTTCCTTCTCTCGCTGGCTGTCTCTCTGTCAAATAAATAAATAAAATCTTTAAAAAAAATTAAAAAAAATAAATTTGATCCTTGTTTTTCCTTTTTATAACTGAAAGCCCAGTTGTATATTTATCTAATTTTTCTTTTCTCTTGTCAACTTTATATTGACCAGGTATATAACACTGTAGAATATAGAAGTATTTTCACAGTTTTAATAATCACCTTTATACCAATTCAGAAGTAAATATTATTTTCTATGTTAGGCTATTTTTGGATAAGAGCTAATGATTTAAGGCAGATGTATATCTGTAATTTTTTTTATATATTATATGGAAATAAGCCATTATTACTGTAAAGTAAAACAACAAAACAACACCAGAATTCACACTAGATCTAATAAATCATGCTAACTTCAAAACTTCTGTGACCAATGTATAATTGATTATATTAATTTATATCAATGATATAAATGATATATCATTTAAAATGTAATAGCTACATATATGGTATAATTTTCTTTAGTGGTAGTACAATTTAAACACAATTAAAAATTAAATTTCTCAGTCATATTAGGCATCTTTCAAATGTTTAAGTCACATCTGGCTCCTGGGTACCATATTGGGTAGTGCAGAGTTAGAACATTTCCATCATCTCTGAAAGATCTACTGAAAAGCACTGCTCTAAATCATTGTTGTGTGAACTTTAGATGAAATATCAAGTTTGAAATAGATAACTTTTTAAAAGAATGACAATATTAATATATAAAAATTATAATGTATTGTACTTTTAATATACTTTTGATTTTAGAATAATTTCAGATTTATAGAAAAGTTGCAAAGATAGTAGAGAGAGCTCCCATATATGCCACACTCAATTTCCTGTATTATTAACATTTGCCATAATTAATGAACTAATATTTATACATTATTATTTAATAATATTTAAAGGACCAAAGTTCATCACTTTCACAGATTTCTTTAGTTTTACCTAGTGTTCTTTTTCTGTTCCAGGATCCCATCCAGGATCCTACATTACGTTTAGTCTTAATGTATCTTTAGATTCCTGTGACTATAACTATTTTTCTTTGGTTTTCGATGACCCTGACAATTTTGAAGCGTAGTGGTCAGATATTTTGTAGAATGTCTCTCAACTAGCATTTATCTTATGTTTTTATCATGATTAGAGTAGAACTATGGGTTTTTCAAAGAAAGACCACAGTCATAAAATGTTATTTTCATCATATCGTATGAAGGTTATATTCAATTAAATTACCCAATATTGTTGATGCTAATTTTGATTGCCTGGCTAAGGTGGTGTGTGTCAAGTTTCTCTGCTGTAAAATTATGCTTTTCCCCCATTTCTATACTGTACTCTTTGGGAGGAAGTTACTAGGCATAGTCCACATATGGAGTGGGGAGTTACGTTCTACCTCCTTGAGAATAGAGTATTTATATAAGTAATTTGTAATCCTTTTGGAAAAAGATTTGTCCAGACTGTCAAAATGAGTTAACTTTTTCTTAATGAAAGCAGAAACATCAGCTTTGATTTTTATTGGCTATGCCCTTCTTCAGAAGAATTTAGGTGTAAGGCTTTGGACATTTATAAGGGATAGGTCTGACTTAATGAATATCAAACACATTGAATATGGAAATACTTGCAGAAATCTTTTCCATTTTTCTTGGATCAAATTTCTACTGAGACTTGTTTATTTATTAAATTATTTAACAAATCCTTATCAAGTTCCTAACATACACCAGAACTTCATCTGAGTTTTGGAAATATATTATTTTTTAAAAAGACAATAATGACCACTCTCATAGAACTTACATAACAGTGGGGGGAGGGGTACTGACAAAAAATAAGTATACTATAATACATCAGATGGTGTTAAGTGTTAATGGAAAACACAAATCAGAAACAGAGAGAGAATTGGGGTTGCTCTTTTAAACAGTTTGTATTGAAGTAACATTTGAGCAGAGAATGAAGGAGGAAGTGAAGGAGGAAGCCAGGGAATATTTGGAGAAAGCATTTCAAGCAGAGTGATCAGCAAGCACAATGCCCTGGCATGTTCTATCATTAGGTGAAAGTATGGCTACAGCAGTATTAAGCAAAAAAAATGAGGTTAAAGAGGTAGTGGGAGGGTGGTGGTGGCTAGATAGATCATCTGTTCCTTTAGGCAATTGTTGAATTTTGGATTTAAGTCTGACAGAGGTGGGAAACCACTGAATGGTCCTAAGCAGAGAAGATATGTGACTGGCTTACATTGTAAGTGGGGGTGGTAATTAACTGTAGAGGGGACAGAGGTATCAGTTAGGAGGCTACTGCAACTACATATGCTAGAATTTGATGGTGGCTTCGATCTAGGGTGATAACCTTTGACCACAATGACTTACTTTGGTAGAAAAGTCCTAGTTTATTCTTGTTTTTCTGGTGAATAATTCCTAGTTTCTCATTCCTCAAAGTGTATCATATGAGATAGTAAATTTATGGTGACCATACATATACTAGTGTGATAGTGTTAGAGGTGGTAAGAACTGGTCATGATCTTTATATTTGGAAAACTCTGCTAAAAGGGTCGGTTAATGGCTTGGGTAAAAGCTGTGAGAAAAAGAAAAGGAACAAAAATTACTTCTGGAGTTTTGACCTGAGCAACTGAAAGTATAAACTTGCCATTTATTATGATGTGACAGTCATGTGAAGAGCAGGATGGGGTAAGAATTTTAGCCCTGGTGAATTTGAGTTGTCCATAAGGGTGCTAGATAATTAGCTGCATATATTCCTTAAATTCAAGAGTGAAGGGTCTGACTGGAGATGAACATTTGTCAACATCATGTTGTGGAGAAGAGGAAAATCAATCTTGGAACTGTTTTAATAGAGAAGTGAAGGAGAATAACTGGAAATTCAGAATAAATAGTGCTTTCAGGGAATTTCACTTTTCAGGGATTTACCTCATAGTTTTTTGTGTTTTTTTAAAGATTTTATTTATTTATTTGACAGAGAGACAGCCAGCGAGAGAAGGAATACAGCAGGGGAGTGGGAGAGGAAGAAGCAGGCTCCCAGTGGAGGAGCCCGATGTGAGACTCAATTCTGGAACACCAGGATCACGCCCTGAGCCGAAGGCAGACACTTAACGACTGCAGTACCCAGGAGCCCCTACCTCATAGGGTTTTTATGAGTATTAAATGTTTTCTGAAGACTGCTGGAGTATTAGAAGGTCATCTATGTAGATATGTGATATCACTAAATATTATGATTGAAGTAAGCAGAGTGACATGTAATTTGAAACTGGAATTTTGGAGAGGAGGGAAGAACAATGATTTGGACACCATAATGATGTATAAAAATGACCATTCTTTAAAGATAATTTAACTTGAGAGGGTCCCTGTGGTTCATAAGATAGAGCCAGTTCTTGGTTAAAAGCAAGAAGGAGAGTGAAGATAATATCAAATAAGTTGAAAATGGAAGTGATTCTGGTTATGAAGGACTGTTGAGTTATAAGAGGGAGAGTGATAAGGGTGAGAAGTTTGGGAGAGGTGAGATTGGGAGTCAGGGCTGTGTGGACTAGGTCCCTTTGGGGGCCAATGACTAGACTAATTTGCATGAAGAGGAAAGTTCCCATGAGCCCAAAATGAGACATGGATATGAGGCTGCAAGAGTGGTTGTTGGTTGGGGCAGGAAAGAGAAGTTCAGCCGGTAAAAGCAGATCTCTTATGCCTGTCTTCACTTCCACTGCTGCAGGAATGCAGCCAAGCAATGGCAGTCTTACTCAAAATAAATGAAATCCAGGCATTCTGACTTCCGTTTTGCTTATGGGAATATGGAAGTCAGAGTAGGTATAGTGCCTTAGAACTGGTTTCTTCTTCATGTAGGAGCACACAGAATTGTGGAGTTGACTCTATTAATGCCAATAAAAGAACAAGGCCAGTCACATACATAGGAAGTCACAGGAGTACATGTTTGCTGTATAGAACATATCAGCATTCAGTAAGCCAACTGCTTCATCAAATGTCTCCAAATTTCTATTACATGTAAAATTGTATTTCCCAGACCTTGTGAGTAATGAGGATATTATGATGGTAGAGGTGTCTTATTCTCACAAGAAAATCAGTAGAGTGGAAGGAAATCCATATTTCCCAGAGTCTGTACTTGGCAGGTAGTATCTGTCAGGTTTTGGATATATATACCAAGAGAGAAGATGAAGGAGGGCTTTGATCTGTAGCAATGTGGCAATTAATGAACTGTACTGGTATGAAAGAGAAATAGTTTTAGTAGTTGGTATAAGTTGGAAATACTGGAAAGAAAGAAAGAAAGATTTGAAAAATAAAAGATTTTAAGAACATTTGATATGTAATGAGCCTTATCAACTCTACTCTTTTAATGAAAACCACAGTAAAAATCTATATTATTTAAAACTTTCAGATTTTGCTTTTTAATGATGGCACCCAGCTCTATGTGAATGATACTGAGTAACACATATATATAATATCTACTTCAAGGGAGAAATTCCTTTTTCTCTTTTTCATCTTTCCATGGAAATTATGTGCCTCTCAGAGTTAACACACAGAATTCCATTAATATTTTCAAATGAAAAGATAAATGGTTAAATGGTTTCCTCCTGTCATCTAGCTTCCATTTCAAATACATGCTCTCTAAACAGAAATCACTATTTATAATAGAACTTTAGGGTTTTTACTCAAACTTAAAATAGGAAACTACATTTACAAGAAAAGTGGAACACTTAGATAAACATTAGGGTCATATAATAGTGTCAAAATTTCACTAAGGAGAGATGAATACTTTAGAAATTTCAAGTGAGCTAACAATTCTATCTCACTGTCTTACATTTTGCTTATATAAAAATATTTTATCACTAATTAACAATAAGGTATTCAATTCAAAGACATCTTGGCAAGAGCATTTGCATGAGTTAAAGAAAGCCGGGTTCTAAAGTCTTTATGGCACTTGTTGCATCCATGAATTTGGGGCTATTATTGATGAAGTTGAGATTTATTATAGCACAATTGTGGTATATTTGCAGGATGCTTGATAATCCAGATATGCTGTGTCAAGGATAAAGTGTAATGGGCTCCTTCTTGCTCACCATAAACCAGAGACTTAAAAATCTTTGCATAACAATTTGATCTGAAATACTGAGTAGTTATTCTTTTGAAGAAACACACTAAATTATCCATGCATTGTGTGTGTGTGTGTTTAATCTTTTGGAAACAACATAAAACCAGAGCATCATTCAATGTTTCACTTTTTATGATATTTATTAGACATTCTCAATTAAAGTGAATACACAGTGATTCAAAAGAGTTGACAAAAAAAATGCCCTTTGAAGCATTAATTTCCAGGCAGTGCATTCAATAAGTAGTGTCTATATGTGAACGCTAATAAAGAAGTGTAAATTACGTTCACATCTCTTAATTGGTGCTGGTAGGAAGAGAAATAGAAGCTTAAAATATCTAAATAGCTTAATAAGGCATTAAAGCAGAAATTTTACAAAATTTTAAAGTCCTAGGAATCAGCCCAGATTTCTTTACAAGTTAAATTAAAAGTAAAAAGAATTTACATTGGATAAGCTAATAAGCGAATAATAAGGAGATTATTCTCTGCTAAATATTTACCTTTGGCTGCTGTTTATCACTGAAGATGTGTCAGCTTATTAATGCCTTGCTTTCTTACTGCTCTCACTACATTTTTCTAAGTGAGTATTTAGCTTTGGAGTAAAGAATTCCTTGTCAGAGACTAATGTAAATAAAACTACAGATGCACATTTAAGTAATTAATTATTAGATATACTTTTAAAACTTTTGAATAATGAAATCCTCCACACGTAAATATAATAATTCTTGGAACGGCAAACCTTAACCTAGACATTTCAAAAGGTTGTGTCATTTCTTCAAAAAGAAAAATAATTAGGGGCGCCTGGGTGGCGNTAATGCCTTGCTTTCTTACTGCTCTCACTACATTTTTCTAAGTGAGTATTTAGCTTTGGAGTAAAGAATTCCTTGTCAGAGACTAATGTAAATAAAACTACAGATGCACATTTAAGTAATTAATTATTAGATATACTTTTAAAACTTTTGAATAATGAAATCCTCCACACGTAAATATAATAATTCTTGGAACGACAAACCTTAACCTAGACATTTCAAAAGGTTGTGTCATTTCTTCAAAAAGAAAAATAATTAAAGCAATAAATATCGGAGTCATGGAGAGGACTGTGTATCATTTATACTTCCTTTTTGTGCTTATATTTGTTTTTCGGATTCTTAAAACTTTTCAGGACATTTTAATACAAAAGGAAGACTTAGTTTGCAAATAAATACTTGTTATTCAAGAAAGAAAACAAATGTTCATTTTGACGTCCAACTAAAATTTTGAGTTTACTTTTAATTTTAATGATGACATTAGTGTTGCCAATTTTTTTTTCAACAGAGCATACAAAATCTACTTAATTTCTTTTTTATTCTCCTAGAATTCTTCTCCAGATAAAAATGGGTAGTTTTGGCTACTGATCTTGGAAACAATGCATGCTTTGAAAAAGCCTTCAGGGCTGGATCTGGGCTCTGTTGCTACGGTGATCTTACAGCCAGCATTAAGAACTGTTGTATTCTTCAGCAGTGTTTTGTTGTATAGTCTTAGAAAAGCCCTAAACATACGTGTCACTCATATGTGAAAGGCAAATAACTTGGGTTCAGAGTAGTGGAATTTATAAGACTGCCTACTACACCTGAGCTAATGGATGCACTTGGCAAGTAGTTTCAATTCTTCTAATTCTTCTAAGAGAGATGTTTTTTATTTAAGAGAAAGAATATATTGCCCTTTGCATATATATAACACAGGGGGAAAAAGATTCTGAATGCTTAAGGGAAACTTGGAAAATACTCAGTAAAATTTCTTTTGATAAGTGAGGATATTGAGTCATAGATACTTAATAGTTTGAACTCAAACAAATATATTAATTAAAATTCTCTGAGTTAGAGCAATAATGACAATTCAGACCAACCTAAACATAAAGAAGCAATATATTAGAAGGATACTAGAGAGTCACAGAAATAAAGAATGCATTGAAAAATGAAGGCAGCATGAAAGAACTTTCTGGATTGCTGAGAATTAATCTGACATATTTCTAAAGAAATACTAATTTCCTTTTCTTCCCCAATAATTTTAGGATCAAAATTCAAATTCTACAAAGGTAATAACAGTAACAGAAGTTAAAGATTAGTTTTATCTTTATGATTATTTTTATGATATTGGTTTTTTCTATATTTTAGTGTAGTTTATTAGTCTGTTTACTGAAATCAGGAAAGCCAATGCTGGAGTTCAGTCCAGGCTTGAGGCTCAGGATGAGCTGGTGTTTCAGAGTTTGAAAGCTGAGGTCTCAGTTCAAAGGCAGTCAGGAGGGATTCTCCCTTCCTTGGGGGAGGGTTAGCTTTTTTGGTCTAGTCAGTCCTTCAGATGATTGGTGAAGGCTACCCACATTAGGGAGGGCAGTCTGCTTTACTCAGTTTACTGATAAGTATTAATCTCATTGCAAAACACACTCACAGACACCTCCAGAATAATATGTGATAAAATGTCTGGGAACTCTGTGGTATAATCAAATTGATATATAAAAGTATCCACCACAAATGCCTTTTTTCTGTTATTACCATTGATTAAACTAGATACGTAAAAATACCCGTAATTTACTTGCCTTTTAAAATAGTAAATAAATAGGTTGAATAAGTTAGGGTTTACCCATTTTTTAAACTTTCAATATTACCTCTGTAATATATTATGTAATCGTGGTATTATCTTTGTGAAGAGATTCCTTATGTGTGTTCCATTTTTCATATATATTTTTTTGTTTCTTTAGGTTTTCCTTCTTGACTAAGAATCATTTGCTTTTGTTGATAGGGTTGAGATACATTTCTAGGCTCAAAATGGAACCGCTCCTGCCCAGAGTGCTGGTCTCTTCAGCGAATCAAAACTTAGTTAACTTTCTTGTCCCTATAAATGCTCTGCTTTACCAGAAACACGGTATTTCCGTCCATCCAGTCCCCAAACACAAGCCAACTCTGGATTTTTTCACTCCAAAGAGGATAGACTATGCAGCTCCTCCAATTAGGTATTTTCTGTCTGTCTTCTTGTTCCTTATTCTTCATCCTATAAAGCTTCCTGCCTTCTGCCCCATTTTGCAGTTCTCTGAAAGGAGACTGTCCACTTCCTGAATGTTAAATAAAGTTTGTTTATATCATCTAAATTGTCTTTAATTATTTTTTAACAGTTTTTGGTGACAAGGAATTGGATCTGAAGCTGGCCTCTAACAGCCTACAGGACAACTGGGTACACAGGTGTCGTGCCCACTGAACATTTTAAGTTTGATTTCCCTGTCATCATTACTGAAGGCTGTGGGTAAGGCACTCTCAGATTTGAGCTCTGCTTCCTTGCTTGCAGTTTTAATACAAACAAACTTTATTTGAAACATTTATATATATATACATATATCGTTCCTAGAAAGATTATTAGAAAGATTCTGGGACCCTAAAAAGGCTCTGTAGTTTAATAACTCCCAGAAAGGTTCTGGTCATCCTGAAAAGGTCCTGGGGGTAATTATATTGGGAGTCTGTGCTGGGTGGCAGCCATCAGGGGACTCAAGAAGGAAATCCAACGTCTGTAATGGGTGGCAGTTGTTAGGTGACTCACAAAGCCTTGAGGTAAGGCTACATCATAAATCATTGGAGGACTTGGGGAAATAAGACAAGAAATCAGAATGTTTTGACCATCATAATCAAAATTTAGTAGGTACAAG
>NC_048218.1:42273266-42333217 GCF_002007445.2 Ailuropoda melanoleuca | reverse complement strand
AATATAAATTAAATATATATATATATATATATATATATATATATATATAATAGAGAGGAGAAAAAAAGGTCCTGAGTGCTTCAGGGAAACTTGGAAAATATTCAGCAATATCTTCTTATAGGTAAGGAAATTGAGCAATAGACACTTAAATGAATAGTTTGAACTCGAATAAGTGTATTAATTAAAATTCTCTGAGTTACAGAAATGATAACAATTCAGGCCAACTTCAACATAAATAAGCAATATATTAGAGGGATACCAGATACTCACAGAAATAAACGATGCATTGAAAAATGAAGGCAGCATGAAAGACCTTTCTGGATTGCTGAGAATTAACCTGACATATTTCTAAAAAAATCATAGTTTCCCCCCCAGTAATTTCAGTATCAAAATTCAAATTCTACAAAGAGAATAGAAGGGACAGAAGTTAAAGATTCATTTTGCAGACATGTTATTTTATTTATGGTATTGAATCTTCCTATATGTGATTGTCCTTGATCATTTTGTCAAATCTTCCTACACCAACTCAGATGCCCTCATATCTACCCTCAAAGGTGATCCTCATATGAGCCCCTCTTAGGGTTGGGAGGAACTCTGAGAGATTCACTGGTGAACTGCTACCAGTTACTTCTTAACAGCCAGGGAAAAAACTAAAATTAAAATAATGGAAAATCTTGCAAATTCTGGTAAATACCTGGACTGTATTCTCTACTTTAAACCCACTTGCTCAGGTACCTACAGATGAAATCTTGAGAAAGCTAGCAGGAGCCAGGGAAAGGTCAGAATTTCTACCAGAGTTAGCTCTTTCAGATCTCTGAAATGCCAGGTCAAGAAAGGAAAGTAAAATTTCAAATCCTTTCCTTTCCAAACCTAGACTCTTTTAAATTTGGTCTTGAGATTGATCCTTTCTCTCTCAGGGGCAGCTATTTCCTTCTTATTTGTTTTATTTAACGTACTGAGAACTTGGCTTAGTTTTCTGCCTGTCTGGGTCACGCACATCATCCATTCCTGTGTGTACAGGCAGGTCCACTCTTAGGTTGGGGACCCCCCAAATATGGCTGGACAGAAATGTGGGTTGTAGTTCATTTGCGGCTAGGGTTCTACGAACTGTTGCCAGCTCTCTGGCGGATTTTCTAAGTCTTTCTTTCTTTCTTTCAGCTATTTTTGGGAGTAGCTCTGGATCTTGGGAAGATAGTATCCTTTGTTGTTCAATACAGACAGGAATATTTGCTTTTGGTCCTGGCTGAAACTTGACAAGATATTTGAAAAGATTTTTTTTTTTTTTAAGTAATGCTATGGTCAGAAGTTGGCCAAACTGGAAGCTGAATAAAGTTGAATAAAGCCTGATAGGAATTTTTTTTTTTTTTTTACTTCTCCCCTAAGCTAAAATGAAACTATGCACTCAGAGGGAAGGAGAAACATTCCAAAGATAAACAGCTCTAAATCTAGAACATAGAAATCTTTTGATTTTTATCTCAGTTAAAGATCCTTTTCCTGATATAAAGAAGCAAATTGAAGATAATGTAGTCAGATGGGTGGGTCAGCAAACTTGATATCATTCAGATTGGAACCCAATTCTTGGAGAAATTAAAAACAACTGTCCTATAAATTGAGGACAGCTTGTGTAACTTTTCTTACACATTGAATCCTCACAAGAATAGAAAAAGCCCATCTATGCTTTTGACCAATCACAAAACCTCCTTTTATAGGCATATATATCTGTCATATTTATTTGGATTATGAATAATGACAATACTAAATACATTCCCAGTTTTATAATAAAGAAAAATTTACTCAATTTAACCTGCATTTACATATTGTGTGACTAAGATTTGAATGTCATATCTGTGCTTTCAAAAATTAAGCTATACACAATCATGCTCTGACTGGCTGGAAACATAAGGTTCCTATATATCCAGGTTCATAAACAGGCTTGTTAAATACTTTTTGGAGATATTCCAGACTGGATGTAAACTTTGTTGTTGTTGTTGTTTTTTTTTAAGATTTTATTTATTTATTTGACGGAGAGAGAGATAGCTAGTGAGAGAAGGAACACAGGCAGGGGGAGTGGGAGAGGAAGAAGCAGGCTCCCAGCAGAGGAGCCTGACATGGGGCTCGATCCTAGGACCCCGGATCACGCCCTGAGCCGAAGGCAGACACTTAAGGACTGAGTCACCCAGGCACCCCTGGATGGAAACTTTGAATTGGGAATTATGTTAGAAGTTTCAGACGTTCCTGGGGTGCCTGGGTGAGTCAGTTAAGTATCCCACTCCTGATTTTGGCTCAGATCATGATCTCAGGGTCATGAAATCAAGCCTAGCATTGGGCTCCATGCTCAGTGTGGAGTCTAAGATTTTTCTCTCTCCCTCTCTCTTTGTCCCTCTTCCCCATGCTTGCATGTGCACGCATGCACGCGCACTCTCTTTCTCTAGATAATTAAAATCTTAAAAAAAAAGAAGTTTTAGAGGTTCCTTCTATGTCTCAGAAATGATGATTTTATTTATACTTTGATTCCTATATTCGTAAGTTCAGATGTGTATAAATCACTATTTTCCATCTCACAAAGATGAGCTAAATTCCAGGTTAAAGTCTATAATATCCACCTAGCAATAAAATCATCCATAGAATTTAAGTTTTCAAAAATATTTTGGGGGATGCCTGGGTGGCTCAGTTGTTAAGTGTCTGCCTTTGGCTCAGGGCGTGATCCCGGAGTCTTGGGATTGAGCCCCACATTGCATGCCTCCTCTGGGAGCCTGCTTCTTCCTCTCCCACTCCCCCTTCTGTGTTCCCTCTCTCTCTGGGTGTCTTTCTCTCTGTCAAATAAATAAATAAAACCTTAAAAAAATATTTTGGAACCATTCCACACACACACACAATTATTAGTTAGGTTTGACTAATGCTTAAAATGTCATTGAGCTCCTCATCATATCATTGGTAGTGTGTTATTCTTAGATATGAAACATGTTTTTATGATTTTAATGTGCTGCATGGTTTGTTATACTCACTGAAAACATGAAGTGGCATGTTGCTAACTTTATACTTGAGAGGAAAACATCTATTGCATATGGGAGTAGAATTCTAGTTGAACAGATGGTTGTTACAGGTGAAGACTAAATAATGAAAAACTATTTTCCGTGTTATTGAAGGGATTTGGCTACAATATGTGATTAAACTCCTTCCAGGAAGCAGAAAATACTTAGAAGTATGTACCTTTTAAAGTTTGTAGAAGCAGCTTTATACATGAAAAAAATATTAATCTCATCACTTACTCATTCAGTTGGTTACTGGCAAAATTCTGTAGTTAATTAACACAGCTTAAATGAAGTATTCATCTCTCAGAAATCATTATATTACAAATTAAATTTTAGTACAATTCAATTTGTGTAAGTGCCATTGCATACTGAAGTCTCATTGGTTAAAGGATCATTGTCATGTCAATTATTTTTTTCCCTTTGGTGATGTGAATCAGCCTCTTTTTATGATGCTATAGACAAGAGAAAGATCAAAGAATGATTAATTTTTCTGCATTTTTGGGTAGTTCATTTTTAATAAATTTGATCTCAGATGTAATCTTACACTGATGTCTGGGTACTTACAAATATGTAATGATCATAGGACTCCTTTATGGTGAATCTGATTTACAAATAAAGAGAACATATATCAGAATTCACACCTTAAACCCGAGGAAGATTTATAAACATACGTTGCACTGAGCGAAGATCATACGGATACATTTATGTTACTTATTCTTACTCTTTTATGGTCAAATTCTGAATTATGATCATTTTGAAATTGTGTTCTGTGAGTAGAACAGATGTATAAGACTTAGCCGGAAATGAAATGTCCATAAAAGTAATCTCAGTTGTCAGGTGACTATTTGCTTACTTGAGGAGCAGTAGACTTAAATCCAACTTGAAATATTGAAGAAGCACCTTAAGTGCATGTTCTTAAAGTGTGCATATAAAGTCAGGTGATTTACTAAGAGTGGTTATATTCTTTCACAAGTAGTGCTCATTACTGACCTAAGAATGAAGGAATTTGTGAAACAGATGTGGACACAAATTTTAATCTCTCAGAGTTGAGTCTTCTCTTACTAAAAAAAAAAAAAAAAAAGTTTTTTAAAAACTTGACCAAATAAGAAGTAAAACTTAAACATCTTTGGAAAGTTCTCTTTATTAAATATTCTGTTCTGTGCTCTTTTAAAAACTTGATTAAACACAACTGATACTGGCTTTAATATTTAATAATTTTCTCAATTATCATATTTTCAAATAAATTATTTTGTTAGGACAAAATAACTACAATTTAAAAAAATATCCAATGAATTTTACTTAAAGAATCCAGACAATAATTTAGTGATCAAGTCTGCTGAGAGTCCTACACTTTTTTAACTCTTTAAGGTATGTAAGGAATTTGGAAGGACAGGAAAACCATTTTCTGGGTACTTTTCCTGAGTATTAGCTAGTTTGCATATCATTTAACTTATCTTCCAAACACCATATGAAGAAAACAAAGGTCCTATGTAATAGCCGGTGTTCAAACTCAGGAGTCTGACTCCAGAGCCTTTAACTATTTAAAAATCCATATTTTGTAAAAGTAAGACACGCTAGGGAAGCAATTTTTGCCATAAAACTATAAGGAATGAATTGAGGTTTCTAGAAAAAAAAAGAAAACTAAAATATCTCAGTAAAGTCAAACAGACATTTAAAGATTTACTTAAGACAGAGAAGATAAATAAGGAAGGCAAACTCTACTTTCTGTTTGGAATATGTGTTATCATATTAGCAGATGAAAAGAGAAAGTACATTTAGTTAATAATTAGTTTGGTCCTACATTTTGTATAGAAAACTATGATTATTAATTACATATACTTAAGTGAGGAAAAGATAAAATAATCCTGTTTGCATTCCCCAGTCTTCCTACCCAGTTTCCACTCACACCCTTCAGGCAATCAATTTAATTTCTTCCTGGCATCTTTTTTATGTTAGTGAGCAGATAGACATATATTTCCCAGGTGCCCCATTCTAAATTAACCATTTTAGTGGGAGTAAAGTTTTCAGGAAAAATATCTTGGTTTTTCTCTTGCAAAGCTGGTTGTATGATGGTGTGAATTGGGATAGAGAGCCCTGGAAGAGGCAACCTTGTGTGCAAGTGTGTGTGTGTCTTTGTCTTTGTGTATTTGTATGCATGTTTGTGTGTATATACATATACACAGGGAGCAACTGGGAATTATATGTTTGATTTTAGAAGTATATCAGTGAAGTTCCAGTTAGAAGACAGAAGTAACTCCAGTTATTTTAACTTGAAAAAATGAAAGAATGTTAACTAGATTTTGAAGAACCAAAAGAAAGGCCAAAAAAATAATCCTGAGATATCATGGAGGTAGTAACTGCAGAAAGCAGCTTTTCCTGCTGTGGTTGTGGTACTAATGGAAAAGTTTGGAATTATTAAAAGTTAAAAGCAAAGGGGAGGACACCAGGAAGCTAGATCTCAGACTTACAGATCTCAGACTTGTTTGGTCGGTCCTAGAGTTCTGAAGTTAATCTCATAAAATTTTAAATATGCTTAGAGAGAGACAATGAATGAACCTACTTTCTGCCAAAAAGACAATATATAACATCATACAACATAATTTTATTGTTGCCAGTATTAGACATTTTCCCTTGAAATATTATCTTTACTCTGAATAATAAACCAAGTAATCCCCCTGAAATACTCATAAGACGTTTTGACAGTTCCATGTTTTACGAGCTGAACTGAGGCCACAGTGCACCAGGATCTATTCCCCTTAACCTATTACTAATATTGGAGCATAAAATAATGTATAAATATTTTTGACCTTTCCTAAAGGTCTGATGGAACTCGGCAAGCTGTCCTAGAGCTAATAATGTTACAACTTTTCTTTGTTATAAGGGGCCATGTGAGGACAGGACTACGTAGAAGATGCTAGTTGTGGTACTGTTGTCTCTGAGAGGACCCAAGGAGACCTTTTCTGGGATTGTTGGAAAGACAACAAACTGGGATCAGCTGCTGCTGGTGGTTTCAATCGTCACTACCAGGATAAACAACCACTGTTAAGCTCATGCTATTAGAAACAGGAAGAAAAGAGCCTGACCTTGCTTCCTTCTCTAGTCTTCCAGTCCCCTCCAGCATCCCTGACTCATAGGGACTAATAGAAAGTCATCTATCCTTTAGCCAGCTCTATTTCTTTTTAGTATTATTATTGCCAGATATTTAGTATATATTTTTGTTTGTTTACTTTCTCTTCAGTGCCGTGTAAGCCCCATAAGAATGCATTTTGTTTATTTGTTTTATTTACTACTCTTTCCCTACTACCTCAAGAAGTGAAATGTACCCAGTTGGTGTTCCAGAAATATTTGTATGTTAAGGAATAAGTGGGTTCCTATAGCTCTCTCTGATGCCAGTTCTTCACTTAGGATCCTGTCCATTGCTTTGACAGAGTCCCTGCCAGTCTCAACTTCTACCTGTTATTGACTTTTGGCTTCATATATGATCTTTTCCATAAGGGAAGATAAAATAATATTTCATAGTCTTATCTCACCTTTAGGTACTTGTTATTTGTTATTAGATCTATCTTACCATTTTACTCATATGGCTATTTAAGGATGACTGAATAGTGTTTTTTTATGTGTGTGTGTGTGTATATATATGTATATATACATATATATATGTATGAACTATCAATTATAACATCCTTTCATTATAGTGTCTTAAAGTGGTTAGTTAACATCATGGACCCGGATAAAAGGAATTCTTTCAGATTTCATTTTTTTTATAAACTAAAACTTTGGTGATTTAGGCTTTTGTGTTTTATATTATTATAATAATCTCATAAAATTTTAAATATGTTTAGAGAGAGACAATGAATGAACCTACTTTCTGCCAAAAAGACAATATATAACATCATACAACATAATTTTATTGTTGCCAGTATTAGACATTTTCCCTTGAAATATTATCTTTACTCTGAATAATAAACCAAGTACTCCCCCCTGAAATACTCAAAATATACCTCTCTACTAATCATAAGATGTTTTGACAGTTCCATGTTTTATGAGCTGAACTGAGGCCACAGTGCACCAGGATCTATAAAGGAAAGCATTCTCTGTGGGGGTCCCTATATTTCACATAATGGTGGCATAATTTATTCTTTTCCATTGTGAAAAGATATCCTGGCACAACTACTAACCAATGTATAAAACATTGAAACAGGCAAGTTGACATTTTTACTAGAGTTCTATGATCCCATAATTTTTTTCCTTGGCAGTACTTCCACTCGAGTTCTTTAAAAGGTCTATTTTTTTTTTCTTAAATAGTTGTTTCCCCTTAACCTATTACTAATATTGGAGCATAAAATAATGTATAAATAATTTTGACCTTTCCTAAAGGTCTGATGGGACTCGGCAAGCTGTCCTAGAGCTAATAATGTTACATTTCTTTGTTATAAAGTGGTAAATAGGAATATTTTTTCTATTTCTAGAACTTCTATAATTTTGAAGGGCCGGAAGAAACTATCGGGTCTAAGTAGAAAAATTCTTTTTTTTTTGTTTTTTTTCTGGAGACCAAGTCTATCATTCTAGTTAATTGTATTATTATAAAGTATTATCAATGAGAAATATACTAAATTGGAAATACACCACCAATACAATCAATTATCTAATTATAATTATTTAAATTATACAATCAAGAATATTGAAGAAACTGCTTTAAAAGTATTTTGACATCTTTTGCTTTGGCTTCATAGTTTCTCTTTCAATGTCAAGTGATGGTTTAGAGAATTCTTTTCAGCTCAGAATGCACCTAATAAGTGCAAGGTATTGTCAATCACAGTTCCTGCCTTTAGGCAGATAAATATGTGGTGGGACTAAAAATAAAAGAAACAAGCAGGGGCGCCTGGGTGGTACAGCGGTTAAGCGTCTGCCTTTGGCTCAGGGCATGATCTCGGCGTTGTGGGATCGAGCCCCACATCAGGCTCTTCCTCTATGAGCCTGCTTCTTCCTCTCCCCTGCTTGTGTTCCCTCTCTCGCTGGCTGTCTCTATCTCTGTCAAATAAATAAATAAATCTTAAAAAAAAAAAAAAGAAACAAGCAAGACAGTGTAACATTAGATAGGATAAAGCATGGTAAACCAAATAGATTCTGAATAATTTAACATTCCATTTGGTTAAGAGAGGATAGGGCATTGAAAGGGCATTGAAAGGGCAAATTGGTGGCTGACTGCCATGCTGTAAGATGCATCAAGAGGGAACATGAAGAGAGGAACCGCGGAGCACAGAGAGAAATGATACTACAGTAAGATATGGCAGGGAGGTAATGCCAAATTATGATAAGGTAGAGCATAAAGGGGAAAAAGTGAATCCAATTAATTGAATATAGAGAGTGAGACATAATGGAAAGTTAGTAACAAATTGGTTATAAGCCAGTTTGACTGGAAGAACAGTGGTGCTAATAGCAGTCACGAGAATGTGTCCAACAGGAAGTGGGGGATTATCTGGGGTTTGAGAGAGGTCAGGAACTGATTTGTTAATTCCTACAAAGTTTATGTTTAAATTCATGAGAATTGTTAGGATGGGAATGTAAAGAGAGGATAATATTTTTTTGGAAGATTGGCTTTCAGTTTTTCTTTCCTCCCAAACTAGATGTGTTCTCTTTGTTCATTTCCTACATCACTTTGTACCACATTTACTGCACTTACCATTCTTTGTTTTGTTTCATAATTCTTTATGAATTTAACTCACTGTTCTATTTGTCTGAGTTTCCTTGGGGGAAGAAACATTTATTTAACTTTATATTTCCTTCAGTGCCTTTAGTAATGCTTTCCACACAAAAAGAAGCAACAAATATTTGCAGAACATAATAGAATAGAATACAACAAGAGCCTTCCAAGCTGGAAATTCAAAGATAAACTGCCTAAATCTGACTCATCTTAAGTTCACCAATAAAAACTTTAAAATTTCAATACTTGTATTTTGATGGTACCAGACTGAGAATTAAAAGTAGGACCACTTAAAAAATTGAACCAAACAAAGTAGAAATACAAGAAAGCACAAAGTAAATGGGTAACTTTATCTCCATTCCTCGCTGGCGTATTTTCATTAATTTCATATTGGGAGATTCCTTACAAGTCTGCTTGTGCTGATTAGACTCCTGTGGTTCATAGTCCAGGCATCTGAATTTTTCTTCTGTGGGTCACTCTGTGTCTGTTGGAGGGGGATGTCTCCTTTCCTCCTGGAGGTATGGCTGCTCCTCCAGAGCTCAGCTGTTACTCCAGTGGTGCTCAGCTTTGTACTTTAATCTCTGCCACTGGCTCCCAGAATCACCTGCTAACCTAGTACCCACTGCACCCTGGGAAACACTGCCGACACCCCGGCAGCTAATGCAGAAAGTAGACGTTAACCTGCATCAATGTGACAGGTTGGTATGAGGCCAGCTTCCACCAAATTCTGCTTGCTTGCTTGGATTGATTGAGTTTCTGGGGTCCTGGGAGCACCTCACTTCCTAGCTTCCCCTGAAGTTAGTCGAGAAAATGCAACTGAATTAAGAGTGGAGGTCATAAGAGGCACTTCTGGGCCAAGACTGTTGAGAGCTAGTATGCCTTCTTTCAGGCTTCTTCTCTTCCCCAACATATGACCCAGGAGATCATATGATCCAAGTATTCTAGTTGTAAATTTAACAAAGACTTCCGAACTCACATCATGCTGATTTCTGTATTTAATCTGTTACAAAGCATAACCTACTTATCTTGAAAGGTATATGGGGAAGTATTTTTTCTTTCTTTTTTTATTATATTATTAGAAAGATCTCAAAAAAGTTCTGAGTATACCCAAAGGTTTTAAAGAGTTTTGTATATAATATTTTTTCAGCTTTTCACTCCTGTTCTCTACCTGCCATAGGATTGAGGGATAACTCCATTGACTGCTAAGCCAAATAATAAATCTGTAGGATAATTACTGTATCATACACAGAAATTTCTCTTTAACTCAGAAGACTGAGGCTTGATGTTAGGTTAAGTTTGTCTGTCTATTTCTATCCTAAGACCTCTGTATAAACAGAAGCTCCCATAATGATAATTAAACATATCCAGAGGTGTCCGGATCTTAGCAGCAAACAAAGTTTGGGTACAATTCATTATCCTTAGTGTAACAAAGACAAGCTGATTTACAGACATGGACACTGGTAAATGAAAAGTTTGCATAAATGCATAATAGCTAGATTTGGAAGGTCTCCTCAGTACATGTAAAATTAGAAATTACATGTTAAAGTATTCATGATTTCTTGGTTATGATAACTTTTAATCATTGTTTGAATAACACAGTAGACGAAAAATACTGCAAATAAAGAGTAATATACATGTTCTAGAATTATATGGATTATTTTACTAGTAGTTTTTATAGCATATGTCAGCATTTAAGTTTGAGTTAAATTCATGTTCCTAGATATAAATCCTATAAATTCCCATATTCATCTCTAAGAATATAAAAATACATTGAATTTAGTATTTCAAATTTTTATGCTAATGCACCACATTGCTCCTTGTTAATAATCATTTGAATATGGTATTAATCAGAGAAGTTCCGGTAATTTTCCTGATTAGGATAGTTTTCAGATAGTCAAAGCATTTTCTTTTCCCTTTGATTAAGAGGATTATGGTTTCATCTTAATTGGTGGTTTTAAAGCCCATCCTTAGAAGATTTTTGGGGAGTAACACATCTATTTTTCTTCCTCTCTTTTCCTTCAGTTATTTTAGAGAATGGAGCTTTCCTATGATATCCCATCCGTAGCTTCTACTCTCTCATCTTTCTCCCACGGTGTCTTGTGTCCTCTTCCATAATAATGTCCATACTATACATTTTGTTCTTTGAGACAGGGACCATGTCATATTTTTATATCACTCATGTATATAACAATGCCTGACAAATAAGATCCTTAATGTTGTTTTCTAAAGAATGAGTGGGTGAGTTATCACATACATGAATGAAAGTTTAAACACCAGTTTAGTGTTTCCAAGTCTGTTATTGGAAAACAGAGCATGAGGAATCTAGGGATAGATCAAATTCTTCTGACCCGTACTCATAGAACCATTCCATTACAACATTGGGTAAACTTGGGTAAGCCTGGAGAAGACACATTAAAACTTGCACACATTCCAGTTAAATTTGAATGGTCTTTACTCACATGTCACTTTAACAAGCTCATTCCCATGGTCACAACACAGAATTCATTTCCTGAAGTCTCTCCAGCTGTGAAATCAATATTACTTTCTTTGAACAAAGTTTTGCTGCTCTATCACTTTTGCAATATTAATAACCATCTTTGCAGTTCCACCAAGATCTCCAATTCCTTTTCTATGTGTTGTTTCATTTCAAATTTCTTTTTTCTTTTCTATCCAGCTCAGATCCCATCACCTATGACATCAGTTAATGTCTGTGCTCTTATACTCCATTCTATTTCCTTTTCTACCCATTTGTTTAGCTGTTCAGGGTTTGTAGAACAGACTGCAAACACTCCAAGGTAGTAACTCAAAGTTACTTTTGGATAAAATAATATAACTAGTAATAAAGCGCTTAGATACAACTACAATTTTTGTTCTCCAGTTTCAAGAGGACTATCAACTCCTTCATTTACTGATTTAGTTTCTCAGTACCTTTCACTCTTTCTTTCAAGATTTTTACCTCATCATTTCCTCTTTACTTCCATTATGTAATCTTTCTTCCTGATTAGGTCATTAAGCAAATATTCTCTCTATTTCCAACCACCACATTTTTTCTGTATTTACCCTTTGCTCTATTTATAGAAGAAATGTCAAAACAAATATAGCCCCCTTCATTTTGGATGCCAGTTTTTCCTGCATTACATCACCTAGTTCTATAACATTCTCTTCATGAGAGAAATTCAGCCTTTTTATTACTTAACAATTAAATAATAAAACTAAACTTGAAAATTAGAATGTATGAGTTAAAAAGCTAGACATGTCATTTATAGGGACAGAAATTATTTTAGGAAACAGCCACATGGAGAATACTTAATTTGTATGACTTACTAGTAAAACCCTACCTCCAAACTGTATCTATAGAACAAATGAACCAGGCTTCTGTCAATTAGCACATTAATTGGTTTCAGTGTTGCCATTTGATCAAAACGACATACTTTTTTTGCTAAATATTCTGGGAAAGAAATTCTTATGATTTTCCAACTGAACTTAAATGGGAAAGGGAATAGGATATCATGCTACAATATCTATCTTGAATGGAAAACTGGCTGAATAAGGAGAGTTATGCGAGGAGATAGGAGTTGAGAAAGAGAGATAGGAAATCTTTTCTTGGGGGCATAAGATATAATTTGAGCATCCTCTAAACCCTGCCTTTAGTCAACCTTAACCTTTTGTTTGAGCTATCCTTTTGTTTGAGTCATTTTGTATCAATCATTTGGAACTGAAAAAGAATTCAGTGACATACTACTTAGTGTGTAATGAATACTCATTTTACTTGAAATTAATTACTGATTACTTCAGTTGAATCTAATTATGATCCATTACTACTCAATTTTAATGAATATAATTCTATAATACTTTTTTAGTAGCTCATATAGTATGACCCCTTTACAACATACAAAAAATAAATTTCCTGGCATTTACAAATATTTATTTTACTAGATAAAATCTCATACTCATTTATTAAGTTTCCAAAAATCTAGAAAAATAAAAGTTAAACTAAGCAAAACAAGAAAATAAACGAAATGAATTCTGATAAGCATCACAATGGATTTCCACACTAATTTGTTGGGAATTTATGTTCCTTCCTTTGAAATATTGTACAGAATGTTTTTTATATACTTATTTTATCCTTCTTTATGTCTCTTAATGGATTTTTATGATAACTCTCCATATACATTTTCATATTTCTAGCTTATTTTGTTACTTCCTTTTTCATATTACTGTCATTGTAAATTAAGTAAATTTTATTTATTTATTTATTAAATTATTGAATTTAAGAAAACTGGAATTGGTAGGAGGATATAAGAAAATTCCTGAGAGTTGGTGGATGGGAGGCTTCAGTGTGTGTGTTCACATGGTGAGACCTTCACAGTGAGAGGACTTCAGAGTATAATTTCAGCTTGCACCATAGAGCAGAGTGTTCAACTAAAAGATACTGTTGAGTTCCCTCCTCATATCAATGATATCATATGGAGCAAAAACACTCAAAGAAATTAAACAGGAATCAGTGGTGACTGACTCTACAGGGGACAGGGCTGGGATGGCTGAAGTGTTTTATTGGTTTTTCATTGGAAGAAGGATGAGATCAAATGAGAATAGATATATAAACAGTAGATGATTGGAATTATACCAATTTTGTGAGCTTTAAAATTTAGGGCTAGAGCAGAACTTTTGCTTTTCTCATTGATATTTTTTTGTTTCTTTAAATAAATTATATTCTCAAAATGTTGTTTACTTTTTTGCCATCTGTTGCTGCAGAACATGGTAGAGAGAGGACTGGAGATCAGAGTGCCTTATAAATTTTCAGTTTGTTTTTTAAGGTATTTAATATATGTCATCTTTAAGGAGTCAGTGTTTCCACACCCATATAGGTAACAGAAATTTTAAAAATCCCAGAAACGTAGGTGTGAAATATGATATATTTCTAAAGAATATGATCAACATAAATTTTATTCAGACTAATTCTCATCCCCATGTGTGTTGTTGGCTGCTTTTATCCTAATTTCCTAAATACTAAAGAGAAAAAAACTAAAAGTTAATGTAAGAAGAATGCCTATTCTTTAAAGAAACTCAAATTTACATTGATTAAATATCAATAGTTCATGAAGCAATGATATTTTAAATAAAATGAATGAGATTATACCATTCATGTTGATTTAAACTTGAACATACTGATACTGATTTTTAAAAACACATTCACCTATGGACAGAAATATCAAATCTAGGTAATTATAGACAAGTTATTTTATTTTTACTTATTAAAGTAGAAATAGGGAATAGTTTCTTATGGGACAAAGACCTATTGGAAACTGCTAATCATTAAACAAAATGATGTTAAAATATTTTTTCCAGTAATTTATAAAAGGAAATGAAAAATAATGCCATATCTTGAGGAGACACAAGGACATAGTATACCGATTTGAATTATCTCTTGGCTGGCTGTTGCAATAACCTTTAGCGCAATGATATTTAATGTGAGAAATATTGTAATATGATAATCTTATATGTGAATAGGTTAAAAAGGTTTTTAAAAAATTTTTTTTGACTTTGTTATCATTTTCCATGGCTTCTGCACTCAGATAATTCCTTTTTCTTGAGTTTTGAGTGTAAGAAATATCTTGCTGCAAATGGGAAACTAAGTCTTTACTCTTTCACATAAAATAACCAATTTTGCTTCAAATTCCCAGTATTTCAGCTTTTATTTTCTCTGAATGCATGAGCCTCAGGCATTTTTCTTGGCAAATTTGCAAGAACATGAAAGAGAGAATACATGGGGAAATGAACATTTCATCATGAAATCTAAACTTTAGAATTTCAACGTAACGTGGAAACATGTTATGGGGGTAATTTATTGATTTCAAGGTAGCATATAGAAGAGATTCTAGTGAATAGAGAGCATGAAGCAAAGTCATAATGTCCTTATATTTTCATTTCTTGAGCTTTATTCATACATGTAACTGTCTGAAATAAATTGAATTTATATTTTATGTGATATTAATATAACCACTCTTGCTTTTCTAAAATTAATGTCTTTGTGATATCTTTTTCCAGTCTTTCTTATCTTTTAAACTGACACATTTGAGGATAGTTTTAAATTTACAGGACAATTAAGAAGATAGTATAGAGTTCTTGAATACTCTACATCTAGTTTTTTCTGTTATTAACATTTTGTATTAATATGATATATTTGTTACAATTAGTGAATCAGCATTGATACACTATCTTTAATTATGGCTGATACTTTATTCAGATTATTTTAGTTTATACCTCCTGTTCCTTTTTTTGATCTAGGATCCCATTTAGGGTACTACATTACATGTAGTTTTCAGAAATTATTCAGAACTCTTTTGCATGGGAGATTTGTCTTTTCTATTCTATTTATTTATCTATTCAATCATTTATGTATATCAGTTGAATATGGACTTATGGATGTTTATTTTATACTTTAGGTTCTAGCTTAACATTCCTTTATTTTGTTGCTCAAATGTTGCAACTTTGGCCATTGGGAAATGTTCCTTTCTGCTCCTGTGTCTTTTTCACACCCCATAAATATAGTTTTTGTTTATTTGTTTTTTGATCTGACTCAGCAAGATTTTGCAGTCTCATCACTTATATTTCCTGCTCATTTCCTAGAGTCAGCCACTTGTCCAAGGAGCTTGGTTTCTTTTCCTGGGGAATGGTATTAGAAACAAAGATACGGGTATTACGTATACTCTTTGCTATTGGGGTTTTCCTTGCTTCTAGACCAACTCAGCTGACAAAAGATACATGTGTGTATATTAACGTGTGTATACACACATACCTATAAATATTTCTTTTTTAACCATCTGCATCTATATTAAGCTGAATATGAATTCATACTGATGGTCACAACTATAATCTGTTACCTTGTGAATGGTTCTAGCCTCTTTTTGTTTATCTATAAATTACCACTTCAACAGTAAGAACCTGACTTCCTCCATTCACCATACATTTGCTTATTTGCTCAATTTCAGCATATATATATGGCAGTATAGGAATTGCTCTCATGGGAAAAACTTTATCAGCTAGAATATAGTGCTTTTTTACAGTTTCTTTTACCCACTTGTTTCCAAAGTTACTTGTGTCACCTCATCTCCCCGTGCACATGCCCTGACCTCTTCAGTGAGGTTGTTTCATACACATAAAATACACTTAGCTTGCTGGGTTACATTCTTCATTCCATCCTGGGATCCTTCAACTTCCTAAATAATTGCATACATTTAAAGTAAAGTTCCATGGGTTTTGACAAATGCATAATGTCATGCATTCTTCATTGCAGTACCATCTAGAATAGTTTCACTGTCAGAAGTCCCCTGTATTTCACTTATTCAACTCTCCCTTACTTCTAATCCCAAATCTCGGACACCCACTGATTTTTTTTTAACTCTATAGTTTTGCTTTTTCCAGAAATTAACATAATTGGAGTCATATAGTATGTTGTATTTTCTGGCTGGCTCTTTTCAATTAGCAATATGCATTTAAGATGCATCTATATTTTTCATGGCTTATAGTTTATTTTTATTATTGAATAAAATTCCATTATATGGATATATAATAATTTATTTATCCATTCATCTATTGAAGTATAACTTGGTTGCTCCCAGCATTTGGCAACTATGAATAATATTGCTACAAATATTCACATCTAGGTTTGTGTGGGAAGAAGTTTCAACTCAACTGGTTAAATACCTGGAAGAATTATTGCTGGATCATTCGGTATGACTATGTTTAGCTTTGCAAGAAACAGTGAAATTGTCTTCAATTGTCCAAATTAGCTGTACCATTTTGTATTTCTATCAGCAATGACTGAGAGCTCCTGTTGCTCCAAATCCTCAAAAACATTTGGTATTGTCAATTTTTGGTTGGATGTTAGCCATTCTTAAAGTTATGTAGTGGTGTCACTTTATTTATTTATTTATTTATTTTAATTTATTTTTATTTTTTTTCTTATTATGTTCAGTTAGCCAACATTTAGTACATCATTAGTTTCTGATGTAGTGTTCAATGATTCATTAGTTGTTTATAACACCCAGTGCTCATCACCACACATGCCCTCCTTAATACCCAACACATTATTTTAATTTGCTATTTCCTACTGACAAATAACGTTAAATGTGTTTTCATATATTTGTCTGCCATGTTTGCCACGTATTCTTTTTGAGACATCTGTTCAGATATTTTGTCCATTAAAAAATTAGATTGTTTGTTTACTTTTGTTGAGTTTTAAGAGTTCTTTTCATATTTTGGATACAAGTCCTCTATAAGAGGTGTTTTACAAATATTTTCTCCCAGTTATTGCCTTGTCTTTTTGTTCAGTGTTTGGCAGAACAAGGGTTTTTACTTTCATTCACTAAAGTCCAATTTATCAATTTTTTTAAAGATTTTATTTATTTTTCAGAGAGAGAGAGAGAGCACAAGCAGGGGAACAGCAGGCAGAGGGAGATGCAGGCTCCCCACTGAGCAAGGACCCTGACGTAGGACTCAATCCCAGGATCCTGGGATCATGACCTAAGCTGAAGGCAGACACTTGAGTGACTGAGCCACCCAGGTGTCCTGCAATTTATCATTTTTAAAAAAATAGATTGTCCTTTTGATGCTGCATCTAAATACCGATCACCCAAACCAAAATCATTTACTTTTATGTTATCTTCTAGACGAATATATTTTGCATCTTACATTTAGGTCTTTGATCCATTTTGAGCTAATTTTTGTGAAAGGTGTAGAGTCTGTATTTAGATTTCTTTTCTTTTTCTTTTCCTTCCTTCCCGCCTTCCTTCCTTTTTCCTTCTTCCCTCCCATCCCTCCCCACTCTCTTTCTCTTTCTTTCCTTCTTTCATGTTCTATCACTGTTTGTTGAAAAGACTGTCCTTTCTCTGTTACATTGCCTTATTCCTTTGTGAAAGATCAATGGACTGTATTTGTATGGGTCTACTTCTGAGCAGTCTATTCTATTCCATTGATCTATGCACTTAGTCTTTCACCAACACCATGCTGTGTTGATTACTATCACTTTATAATAGATATTGAAGTTATACAGTGTCAGTCTTTCAACATTGTTATTTTTTAGTATTATTTTGTGCATGCTGGGTCTTTTCCCTTCCCATTTAAACTTTAAAATCAGTATTTCAGTGTCTATAAAATACTTTGCATGGATTTTGATTGGAATTGCATTGAATCTACTGGTCAAATTACCAATAATGATAATCTTAATAATAGTATGTTCCAATCCATGATCATGGCATTTCTCTCCATTTATTTAGATCTTTGAAGTCTTTCATCAAGATTTTATAATTTGTGTATAGATCCTGTGTATATTTTGTTCAATTCCTAAGAATTTCACTCAAACAATGCAGACTCTCTCACAGAGTGCCTGCCATCACCCTCCCAAACACTCCCCTACACACACACACACACACACACACACACACATACACACACACAACTTTAGACTCCAGTCACAAGTTCAGGTTGTCACCTGTGCTTCTGATCTACCTGCTATAGATCAGAGGTTTCAATTAATTTGTTAGAATGGTTCACAGAATGCAAGAGAAACATTTTACTTGTTAGATCACAGGTTTATTAAAAATTGTATAACTCACGAACAGCCAGATGGAAAAGATCCATAGGACAAGGTATGGGAAAAGGGCTGAGCTTCTCTGCTGTCTCTGGGCACCCCATTTTCCTTGAATCTCCATGTGTTCACTAACCTGTAAGTTCTTTGAACTCTGTCCTTTGGGTATTTATGGAGACTTTATTACAAAGCCATGGTTGAATAAATCATTGGTCATTGGTGACTGAACTCAATCTTCAACCCCTTTCCTCTCCCTGTAGGTCCCAGGGTGGGAATGAAATTCTAACCTTCTAATTGCTTTATTAGCAACCTGCCCTCATCCTTAGGAGCTCTCCAAAAGTAACCTCATTAACATAACAAGAGATCCCTTTTCACTCTCATAATTTAGGAAATTTTAGGTTTTAAAAGCTCTGTGTCAGAAAAGAGGATAAAGACCAAATATATACTTCTTATGATAAATCACAATATCACACTTCACAGTCTGATCTAATTAAACTTAGATCCTTTTTCAGAGATAGTATTGCCAATTTCAGGCTTTCTTTGAACCCCAAGAAGACTCTTTGTTTCTTTTCCCTGGTTGTCTGTATTAAACTTTTATTTGTTCTACCACTTTTCTTATTGCTAAAATACCTTGGAACTACCAGCCTCCCTTTAATTTCTCACCTCTACTATTTCCAGGGTTTTCAACAATGCCCTTAGGGCATGATTTCTTCAAGTTCTGAAATTAGTTTAGAACTCTTGGAGCTGTGGAGCTGTCTGCTCCTAAAATCTGCCTTTCCCCACTGGCATAATCTTTGTGTTATAATTCTCCCAGTTGATAACCATAATCTACATGTCAGGTGTGGGGTCTTGCCACCTTGGTCTTGACTTGCCCCTTTTGGCAAGGAATCTCTATCTCACAGGGAGCTGAAGTAGAGGTGATTGGGCTCTAGTGCTCTCATCCTATCATGCAACGGGTAGAGCTTCTGTCCTTTGAATGGAAGCTGGTGGAGAAAGGAACACTAGTCTTTTTGGCTGCAGATGGTTGTTATAGGGATTCTAAAATATAGAGATGGGAGGGATGTGTGAGATGCTGGTGGCCTTATTCTTCAGGATGAAACCACAGACCTTTACTGAGAACTTGGGAAAGCTGTCTTCTTAGCTTTACCTACCTGGAGTAAAGCTTTTATCACACTAAGCTTGTAAAGGCATGTGTGTTGGGGGAAGTGGGGACCATATATAGATAGCATTGCATTTTCAATTTTTTTTCAATTCTTTTAATTTTTTTCTTGCTTAATTACACTGTTGGAACCTGCAAAAAGTGTTTCATAGACTTCATGAAAGGTCACAACCTTTCTTTGGTCCAATCCTAGGAGAAAGCCATTCATTCATTCTTTCACAGTCAAGTATGTTGTTACTTGTAGGTTTTTGTATATGCCTTTTATCAGGGTGAAATTTCCCTTTCTTCCTAATACGCTGAAAACTTTTAACTTAGTGGGTGTTTTGTTCAAATGCTTTTTCTCAATCCATAAATACTATCTCATGGGTTTTCTTCCTTATTCTATTAATATGATGGATTATATTTTTTTGATATTTTAACATCAAATCAACTTTCCATTCCTGGAGAAATTGTCACTTGTTGAAACATATCCCTTTCATATGTTGGATTTTATATGAAATGTTTCATTAACAGTTTTTGCATCTATGTTCATAAGGAATATTCAACAGCAGTTTTCTTTTTCTTTGTGAAATTTTGTTGCTTGTGTTGCCTCTTCAGATTACATATTTTCATATGTTTAGCCTTTGAAATAAATTTGCTCAATTTTGATATGTCAAGGTAAATTAATATATCATTAATGATAGTGAACCCAAACCTTAGTGTGTTAAAATAATAAAATTTCATTTCCTGTTCATGCACAGTCCATTTCATAAGTTTTTCTGGGTTGTCTTTACACACAGGGGTAGCTAAGTGATCCTGGATCTTTGCATCTAACGATTCCTCAAAGCCCTTTGTCTCTGAGAAATTTGATATGAGAGTCTACTTCAAAATTTATAAGTAAAACTTTCAGAGCTTAAAGGTAAAGATTTAATTCTATGGGCTGTTCAAGGTGAAAAGTTGTATTAATTAACAAAGGTGAAAAAAATCAAGTTGACATCAGAACTTTGACAGCAACATATAAAGCTGGAGAAAAATGGAGAGGCATTTTCAAGGAACTCAAGGGCACTAAAACATAAGCCAAGAATTGAATAACCATCCAAGATGTCCTCGTTTAACAAGTCTCCAGAAGATCAGTTTTTATTATAGGCAAGAACACAGGAATTACTGTGATCTCTTATCTTTTAAGAGGAATTTTGCAGAAAATGAGCTTTCTTCAATTGGGAAAATAACTGGAGAAGAATACCTGTGGTAGGATTCTCAATTTTCATCTTGGTACTTAGCTGTGTAAAGGTTACATCTCTTAGCTCTATGCCTCGATGTGGCTCTGTTCAAGTCAGTGGAATTTAAACAGAGGTAATGTGTGCCAATTCTGTAATGTGTCTATAAAGTTGTGCCCTTTCTTTCTTATCTCTTCTTCCTTTTTTTCTGGAATGTTGATGTAATAGCTAGAATTGGAAGAGCTTTTTTGAACTAGATGGACCAAGAGGCCATGCATTATGGAGAAAGAAGTCAGAAGGAGACTAGATACCTGACAGGACAGAATTTTACATATAGACTCTAAAGTATGTACATGAATATGAGAGTTAAATACATTTCTAAATTTTTAAAAGACACTGTTATTTTGGTTTCTGAGATAGAAGTTGAATATAATTCTAATTAAAACGGAACCAGTGCATACATTCCTTGCAAGCCATTTGTATCATGTTCAAGATTATCTTAAGTGTAAGCAAAACCTTGCTTGTGATAGAAGAAGGAGCCATTTCCTAGGTCAGGGAACAGTGGAAGTGGATCAGAACCATTGTAGTTGAATTCACAGTGTTATTTTGGGTATGTCTGAAGGCTCTATTCATTCAGCTTCTTTGCCAAACTGAAAAAGCCATAGGTTTGTTTAGGTTCCTGCAACTGACAGTGGCCATAAAGCATGGTCAGAAAGGAAATATTGTTGAATAATTATAGTAGCAATGTCTTTTTTATTGGAAGTTTTAACATTCCATTAAAAAAATAAATAAAACTCATGGAGTTCTATACCTGTATATATGGTTGCAATGCAAAAAATAAGGAGCAGATGAGGATTCTTTCAGTTTCAATTTTTGCAAGACTTTTAAATATAAATGTAAGATCATGAAAATGAAATACCAATATAATGTTTAAGAAAATAAGTTTTAGAAATTCAGCGTTAAAATGGTTATTCTTTAAACAGCAAATTTCATATTAACAGTAACAAATTTTTGTTTGTTCATTGTTTTTTGATTTAATTCATTTTCTATGATTTTCTGAGTTATTTCTTGCAATATTTGTTCTAATGTTTTTTGTGCTGTTTCTCCAACTTTGCTATTAAAATATACTAAAACAACCAATAAAAATTTTAGTGAAAAAGCACACTGGGTTTGGGTGAATTGACATTTTTTTCTAACCCCAAAGCTGTATCTGTCTATTTTAGGCCAAATTGAGGTTCTAAATCAAGCTAACCAGGGAAGGCAGCTCCTTTTTTCAGAGATCTTGGTTTGAAAAAGCATACATGGCAAAGCTCTAAAACAGAGGTCTTAAACTTAACTGTACGTGATAGGTACATGGATTTTGAAGAGAATCAGATTACAATGTGCATCGTAGACAATTCACTAAAATAATAAAAAGACAGAAATTCTTCCCTATACATCCCTTTAGGTAGTTATGATTCTTTACATACATATTCTCAGGATTAATAGTAACTTGTCCTCCTACGAGAGGATAGCACCTTTTGCTGTATATTCTTTCATAGTTCACCCCCAAATCACCTGGTAATTGAGGTAGCCATTTGTGTTAGCTTCATTGCCTTTATTCAAAGAAATAAGACTTCTTTTATCTCTGCATGCATATAGTGAAGAGAACGGTGCCTAGGCTAAACTTTCCTGGTGACTGGGAGATACATTCCTGCAATGTTATAATGTTTGGAATATTTGCCAATTGATAACCGCTTGAAAATCATGCTCTGTAATTACAATGGTAGACTTTTGTTTGTTCATAAATTGAATTATATCAAATAAAATAAAATTTTATAAGGGTATATGCTCTGGTAAGTTTTCATAACAGAATGTGAATGGAACACAAAAATTCCAGTTCTTTTTTGGCAAGGTTCTGATTTATGGACACTTGAAGTGAGAGTTGATTACAATAGATAGAATGTTTTATTTTGTTTTACTTCTTGGCAAAAGAAAACTGATTTGGAACTGTTAGGATTTTACCATAATTTAGAAACTTCAAGTCTTTGCCATTGAGACCAGAGATAAAGTTTTACCTGTTAGTGAAACAAAAATGTAAAACAAAGGAAAATAAACAGAACAAAAAATAACCTTGATGTTCTCTGAAGGGATGGAGAGCTTTAATGTTCAACAATAGATATAGTTTTACTTTTTTGTTATTGAAAGTAGCTTCTCATACCACCATGATACAGGACTTTCTAAATTGGTGTTAGCAAAAAAAAAAAATCACACAAAAATTTTCAACAAAATCTTGTATTTTGCTCTACTCCTTTCCTCTCTCCAAATGTTCAATGTCATACTGACTTTTCAAGAGCCTTTGTTATGAAATGGGAGCTAAATGTACTATTATTCCATAAAACCTGAACATTAGGCACTTTAGTGAGGTTTGCCTTGTTATTGTTATTTCCTGCTATTGTGCATGGTTGAGCTCTATGAAAAGGAGTGCCAGATCCTTAAGTGTCATTTAAAAATAAAATAGAACATATTTTCTTCTTTGAAACACAATTTGACCCCAGAGAACGACAGTGCTTATTGATGCATGCTCAAAATGAATAATTAAATTACACGTTGATAAGAAAATCACAAAACTTTTCATTTTCCTTCTGTTTTTATAATAGCTGGAGTACATTCTTAACTGATTATACATGGTGCATCTCCTTTGGTCTTTAAATATGTAACCAAGTACACTATAGAGAACCAATGTTATTGTGTTTTCCAAAATCCATGTGCTAATCTTTAAAATAGAAGCTCTCACTTGAAAATGGAAATCTCTTTCACACAGTAAGATGAATCTTTCTCAAAGACCATGTTCATAAAAGAGCTAATTTTGTGATATATACAAAGTGTATTTATAGCCAGACCATACGTTTTAAAATACAAGAAATGCACTAAAATATTTATAAAAAGGAAACTATTCTAATTTCCTGCCATATTAACATTTGTAGATGGCTTCCCTAAAATCTTCTAGAGTTTAGAATGTGAAACAGAACAGATAGTGCTGTTTTATACACATTATATTGTTAAGAAAAGAAACAACTTACCACAAGAATTATTTCTAAAAGTTTATTTTAATCTACTTTGAATGCATTTGATTTTCTAAAGCCATTAAAGACAAAGAGAAAATAAAAGCCAGGAACCATATAAATGTTTATTCTTTATGCTTTTAAGTAGTTAAATTGTGTCTGATGATATGCCATTCGAAATGATTATTCACTGATGACATATTTGGGAGAAAACCACTTTGTTCTAGAAATCACACAAGATTAGCAAGGGAATACATAAAATTTTGAATAATTATTATTTCTAAAATTTTTAGGGGGCTTATAAAATGTTTTGTCCCCTTTACATGTATTGGAATTTGGTTGTCTTAAAATATAAAAGAGTTCCTTATTTTACTCTTTTACGTGAGAAAAAAGGACTTATTTATTGGCATAGTATCGTTGTTAATGTGTCAACATATGACTTACTGAATCATTATTATGAAGAATAAGCCACTATATAAGTAAGGCAATTAGAAAGGAAAAAATATTGAAAATGTGAATTAAAAGTGAATGTTAAATGAATGAAAAGATGTACAAACAGTGAAAAAAATAATTTTTAAAATAAATAATCACTGCTATTTACTTCATTTTTATCCTAAAAATACTTTTTAATTAGAAAACATTGATTTTATACTAGAAAGCCCATTGTCTGATGAATCTAAGGCTATTAACATCTTGAACAAAGTATGGCATATGAACAAAGTATGACTGCTAGAGTTGAGAGATCATAAACATATCTGCACTGATCACTATTGTAAAGATAATGACAGCTGCTTCCTTAGCTGCTACTGATGAAAATGATGATGGAGAATCTAATGATAATAATGTAGAAATATTGTTGATGGAGTGAAAATTTGAAAGAAACTTTAAGAACACAAATTTTTGAGCTTTTTGGAGCAGAAAGAATCAAGCTTCCATGAAGCATACAGGGAATATATGAGCAGGAATGGTCTTGGTATATAATCACTGGTTCCTGAAATTTAGTTTCAGAAATCTGTCAGTAAAGCCAAAGGCAATGGAGGGAAACATGCAATCAAATGACCTTTGGATAAATTCACTGCGGAAATTAAGCAGACCTCAGAACTTTGCCTGACCAGTCCTTCTCTGAGAAGGAATATGCTTTGCGAAAATAACTGAGTCAGTGAAGACAAAAGGTTAAAACTTTTAATATTCTAAGCAATTTTATTATGTAATAGTCTTGTTTATATTGAGGTATAATGAGGTTTCTGTAGGACACTGATAGCAGTGATGGCAACTTACTCATTGCTCACAACCATTATAGTGTTGGGCAGAAAATTATATCCAAATATCATATTTTCAACAATTACTGCCTTTGGTAACACCTGCAGCAGCATGGGGAGTTTATTGGTAGTTGAGAGGTCTACCAATCTCAAAAGGCAGAGCGAAGTTCCCATTTCCATGCTATAACAGAAGAAATCAGTGCTGGACTTAGGGCAGGAATGCCCAGGGTGATCTTTACCTGACTAGAGAAAGACAATAGCAGCATTTGAGGGAAATTTCTCTAGACAGTCAACATTCTGGATGCCTCCAGCTTTGTGACTATACCAGCAATGCAGAACTTCACTCTGAACCACCTGCTTATGTTAGTAATTATGAACTTCCAAATTTTCAGGAAGTGACTATTCTAAACCATGGTTCAAACAACAAGAAACAGGTAAAATGACATTTGTCATTTGTATAAACAACTGAATGACTTTGGCCGGATAAGGAGGAGAGAGGGGCCTGAATTTTCTTCAGCACTTAAAAGACCTAATTATATTCTTTGGATCACTGGGTGAAGGTGAAGATTGAGATTTTTTTGTACCTAAAACTGTAAATAAGGGCATCATAGTATGATAGTAAGAAATTAAATACCAGTATGTGTTAAGGATTCAAAGCCATTTCTCTTTTATTCTAAAGTCTTTATATTCTCAGCATTTCATACTATCTTTGAAATGAAAGAACAGAAGGAAAAATGACTTGTTCAATTGATATAGCTTGAATTTCAGAAAACTTTAATACTTTAGATAGAGAGCTAGAAAGGGGTGTGGAAGAAACATTGAAAGTCACTGGTGCTTGTCAGATGATAGTGATGACAAAATAGTAACAAAAAGTGTTTCGACCTTTCAAAATGTGTTTATGATGAAATGAAAGCCTAGTACTAGTGCCACCTAGGAAAATAAAGTCTATTCAAGGTCTGTGCTGAAAGGTCTATTTGAAACGGGCAGACCGTAATTGTTTTCTGGGAATGTTCTGGTGTACTTTGGTTATAGTGCAACCTACATAGGAAATCTAGATTGTATCAGTTATGTTATATTACCAATCTTGTGTTTAATAATTATTTAATTTTTATACCACTTTGTGCAGAACATTTGTTCCTTGTTCTGTCTGCTTGTTTTTCCGTGTTCCTGTAGGTGCCATGCCATCATACATTTTTCATGTTTTTAAATGTTACTGTAGAAGCTTACATTTCTGTGACAAAACTATGTTCAACTGTATTTCTTCACTTTTTTTCTTCCCTAATTTTCTTTTCTCTTGCTCTCAAAATGTGTAGCTTTTGTTATTTTGCAGCTACTGCTGTATCTGGACCTTTCTTGCCTACAGGTCATTTACTGATTAAGTCCCTGTTACTTTAGTAGTGTGAATTTCCTTCACTGTAATTGTTTTACTCTATTGCAGAACAAGCCGAATAGATTAGTTGTATTGAGTGAATATATGATTATTGAGAGACTGTGCTTCTCCTATAGTCTATTTGCATCTTGACAATTCCACTTGACCAATGGGGAAAAAACTTGAGAGTTTTTACCAACTCAAATTCTAATATATCTCAATAACTATTTATCAACAGCACTTTAATTATGGCATTGGACATAAACATTTCATTGAAAAATGACAAATGAGATCTCAGGTGTTTACTTTCTCAGAAGCAGCCATTCTATTAGTTATAGCAGCAATTCTATTGCTCTTTGCCAGACCTGATGTGGGTTCATTCAGCTGTACTCAGTCCATTTCCGAAGGAGTGTCAAACTGGATTCTACAGTACTTGATCAACCAAATGAATTCAAAATTAATTAGCTAAATACATCATATATAAAATCATATATACTAATAAATATTTATGTGGTCCATGAAGGATTGTGCTGGGTACCTTTGGGTAATTTGGAGTAGTTTATTCACGTGATCTAGGAGGAGAGATGTAATTAGACATTTGGGATGAGACTTTATGCAGCTACAACGAGGAACGACATGGACAAACATCAAGGGTCTGAGAGTATATCTGAACTATTACATGTAATTTTTTTCTATGTTCTAAATATTTTATATAAAATGGTTGACCATGTATAATGTTACTTTGCAGTTACATTCAAGAAAGAATTTTCGGAACTATTAAAAAAAAAACTTGAAAGAAAGAAATTCACAATGCTCTGTCATCATCTTCACCTCCCCTAAAATAAATATCTATCACAACAGGTGTGATTTTCTGCTGCCAAAAAGATGACATCTGCAATGATGGCCACCAACAATACCTCCTACCTTTTACTAGTATGCCATTCCTCCCTTGAATAGATGGAGGATATTTCTCTTCCTGTGAACCTAGGCTGATCCTTAGGCTTTGTTTTGGCCAATGAAATGCAATGGAAGTTACCCTGTGTGACTTTTCCACCTGGGTCTTAAGAGATCTTATAGATTTCACCCTCTTGGGATCTGGGCACCATGTAAAGAAGATTGGTTTAGACTAATGAATAATGGGAGGTCAAGGAGAGAGGCAGNAGAAGTTACCCTGTGTGACTTTTCCACCTGAGAGATCTTATAGATTTCACCCTCTTGGGATCTGGGCACCATGTAAAGAAGATTGGTTTAGACTAATGAATAATGGGAGGTCAAGGAGAGAGACAGGCAGAGAGGAGAGAGAGAGAGACAGAGAGAAAGAACCAGCCAGATTCTAGATATTCTAGCACTCCAAACTGGGCCAGACCTAAGAATGAAGATCTTTTGGATATTCCATCCCCAGGCATTTTTTAGGTGACTTCATCAAAGTGACTTCAGCAAATATAACTTGCAACAATACTGTGCAGCTAAACCCAGTCATCCTACAGAATCATTAGTAAAAATACATTTTGATTATTTCAAACTAATAAATTTTGAGGTCTCTTACCATACTCGATTGGATTAATAGATTACTAATACAATAATTCTCTTTTTTCCCCTTTTTTTTACTGAGGATGCCAGTTTTTGGCAAAATGACCACTGTTAAACTTTTTTTGAATCCTTTTTACTTTCCCTTTTTCTCCCCAGAGAATGCTTCCTTTACCAATTTCTCCAAATCTTGAAGTATGCCAGAGTCACTGTCATGTCCCCTCACTCAGGATGAAATCCCATGTTTCACCACTCTCTCCGTGAATGATTTCTTCTTAGTTGGTGTTAAATTATTAGTTTTCCTTTATTCATTTTCATATATTTCTGGACACCTGAATGCAAGCATTGTGATTGATTTTATAGGTCAAAAAGATGACTTATTCCCGAATTTAGGAATATTACAGCTTAGTGGGAAATACACACCAACAAAATGATGCTATAAGAATATAATAATGATAATGATAATAATAACAACGAAGTTAGTATGACATAGTTCATACTAAGTTCCAGATACTTTTATAACATATTTATATATATTTCATACATTTTATAAGCTATAAAGCTTAAGTAATATGACCAAGGTCAGCCAATCCAGTATAGTATATGACAAGAGAAAAAAATCTTCCTGGGAATCAGAGAAGGCTTATATTTGGACGTGACATCTGAACTGGACCTTAAACTATTTAATATTAAAGTGGGAAAACACTAGGAGGAAAAATATTATGTGATTCTGAAAATCCATGCCTTCTGAGAACTGAAAATCAGCCAAAAATGTAATTTGAAATAAGGGATGAAGGTTTATGGATTTCATAATGATGACTCTAATATAATGTGAAAGAATTACTAGAAAAATATAAGGTAGAAATACATTAATTAGGATGACATTAAAATTGTTCTTAGGAAAAATCAATGTAAGATTGAATTAAGGCAGGAGCAGTGGAGCTGGAGAGGAGGTTAGTTTTAGAGATGATTATGAAGTTACCAATTGGATGGAATCAGAAAGTGAGAGGAATAATAAATACAGGGCAAAGGAACAAAAACAACACATTTGAAATGCAGACTGAGAAACAATGCCTAATATATAATTTTGTATTAATATATAATGAATTTGAGTTCTAAAAAAAAAAAGACCTTTCTATAAAGAAAAGCCAGTGTTCATTACCTAAGTTATTGTTACCAGTATGGCTCACAGCAGCCAATTTCTTAAATTAATACTTGCAGTATGCATAATCAAATGAATGTATAGTGTGCCTGTGGTTTATTTGGGGCTTTCGAGATTAGATTTCCATTGATTGCGAAATTATTTTAAGCAATATATAATAAATTTCTCATTTGGACGTGTAACTGACTTTATAGTGATGATCCGAAACGTGGCTTTGATATTGCCTCAGTATTATAATGAATTTAAAAATGACAAACTTTTTTACTTTAGCAAATATTATTTGAAAACAAAATAAGTTTCAGAAAGTAGCTAGTTAACATAGAGTAAAAAAAATAAATAAAGCATGAAACAGTTACCCAAATTCTGCCATTCTGCCCAAGGAGCCAAAACACCTAGAAAATTAGTTTCAAGTTCTTAGTTAAAACGGAGACATAAAGATACATAATCTATTCATTTTTATTGACTGTTAGTTCAATACTTGTTTAAAAAATTATTAATTCATGAGAGAGAGAGAGAGAGAGAAACATTTTCCCCGCATAGTAGGGCCTGATGCGGGACTTGATCCCAGGACCCCAGAATCATGGCCTGAGCCCAAGGCAGACACTTAATTGACTGAGCTACCCAGGTGCCCCTGTTAGCTCAACAACTGATTTTGCCTCCTATCAACGTATACTTTTCAACAGTTCTGGCATAATATTTAGGTTTCTTATAGTAAACTAGAATTTTGTTTAATTATTAAACTTTGATGTGATTTTGTTGTTTTACCCCTTGAGCTAGTATCTAATGATACAAATTAATTATTTAGTAAAATTGAATTTAGGGACTGGGTACCAGAGGAAAATTAATTTACAGAATTTCAGCCAACCTTCTTTGAAGCCTGGATAGAGTAGGCAGCTGTCCTCCCTAAAGTAGAAAACCATCTCTCCCAAATACAAATAGCTAAGTATTAAGTTAAGTATTGTACAAATACAAATAGTAAATAAGCCTCATGTGCTGCCGTCAAAGAGGAAGTAAAGGATGTATGCTGTATTTTATCGAGCATCCCCTAACACGAGATACTCCACTTAGAACCAAAACATCAAGCAAATAACGCTATTCCTTCTAACAGTGCAGGCCAATGAAGTTTACAGGTTTAATAACAATTAGTTCAAGGTTATTCAAGTACCCAGAGGGAGAGTCAACTTTTTAAAACAGGCTTGAAAGTACAAAACCAATATTCTTCCCAATGCATTTAGGTGTTTTCTGAACAATATTATGGCTAAAGAACCACTTCCACCAATAACACACACTAGACAGGTTCAAAGTTGGGCAAGAGAAAGAAAGATCCTAGGAAGACAACTATAACCCATAAAAACTTTTTCTAAGAGGTAGAAAATTTACTCCAAGACTGAGAGTGTGATCTAAAGAAAAACGTTGTATTACTTTATACAAATAGTTCAAAATAAGATAAAGAATAGGCAGTCTATGACCAACTGGACTTTCTGTATCATGAAAAATTAGTAGATCCAGCTCCAAAAAGACTATTTTTCCCAGTGATTCATATATTACCTATAGACTTAGGCAATTATTAATAAAAACACAAACACATTTAGAAATAGCATTTAAGATGCTATATTAGCTAAACGGAGTTAGTTAAAATAATAAATCTTGACTTAAAATAATTTTCCCACAAGACCATGAATGATTTTAACTCCACTGATATTCTTATCTAATTATTTAAAAAGTGGAATTCAAATAGAATTTTTTGCTTTAAAAAATTCTTTATGAAAGTAACATCTTTTTGAAGTGTTCAGTTTTCATTTATTAATTCATTCTATAAATACATTCAACAGATAACTATTGAATTTCTTTTTTAAAAAAGATTTTACTTATTTATTTGAGAGAGGGAGAAACCACATGAATAGGGGGAGGGGCAGAGGGAGAGAGAGAAGCAGACTCCCCACTGAGCAGGAAGTCTGATGTGCAAATCAATCCTGAGATCATGACCCAAGCCAAAGGCAAACACTTAACCAATTGAGCCACCCAGGCACCCCAGTTATTGAGTTTCTTTAACATCTTCCAAGGCATGAGCGGCTCACTGAGTAAAGAAGAAAGATAACATTACTGTTCTCCAACATGTAGAGTTCAGTAGAAAAAAGAGTCAGTAATAAGTGATAAGGATACTTTTGGTTTCTGCTTCAACATGTAAAGAACTTGGAAGTTGTCACACCCATCCTTGCAACAATAGAAAGCTGGGCAAGTAGAAAATCAATTATTTTTCTTAAAATCATCAGAGAACTGAGGTTTCAGGGCAATCATCATCTACGACATATTGAGAGACATAGAGAATCATAGGTGATAACTGGTTACCGGGAACAAAAGCCAGTGGATCCAGAAAATAGTAGTTTGGTCAGTTGCTGGAGGTTCAGTGTGGACTAGCCTGAGTCTGGGAATATCCTGGGCATAAGGTCTTAAGGGGAGTCCCAAACTCTCATTGGTTTAACTTCCAGAAACACACTAGGTTCTCAGTGAAGATCCGAAAAGATACTTTTATAGCTCTGGCAAAGGTATGGGGAGAGTAATTATTATGAATTAAGCCCAGAATATTCTCCATGACAAAGACCTATTCTTTAGTGGTAAGACTTTGCCAGACCCTTATTTCAGCTGAGAAAGAGCTATTCCTCACACTGTAGTACCCTCTAGTCTTTCCGGAACACCTAAGGAGTGAGAAACAGAGCTATACATAGGAGCAACACTTGTGAAAATCACAGCTGAGACACAGCCCTCTTGAAACACTTAGATTTAATCAGAAGACTATGGAACGCATCCTATCTGATTCATCTTCCCACAACATCAACAGGGCTCCAGAATCCAGAATTGTAACAGTGAATTATAGACGCTCAGTGAAGCTCTCAGAGTGAAATCTTGAATGGAAGGATTTGAGAATGGAAAAATAAAATTGGAGAAAAGAATAAACCAATGCTTCTTAAACTTTAATGTACATATAAATCACCTGGGAATTTTGTTAAGATATAGATCCTGATTCAGTTGGTCTGGGAAGTCCAAAATTCTGCACTTCTAACAATTTTGTAGATAATGGTAATGGTGTTGGTTCAAGGACAAGTCTTTGAATAGCAAAGTATAGAGCACTCATTTAAGGAGTGTTCACGTAAAAGGGCTAGAGAGAGATGGTGGGTCACTGAAGGATAGGTTTTAGAGATGGATTTTTTTTTAAGATGGGAAAAATAACATGTTGATACACATATGAAAAATGTGATTATGTAGTAGAGATGACAGAATTCCCAGAATCCTGTGCAAGAGGGAATGAAAAGGTAAAGGAAATATATTGGCTTTAGGCACCAATGAACAGTTCAATTTGAGTGACAGAGAGAATTCAGAAAAATGGACACAGGTATGAAAAGATGCTAGGGATGTGGAAGTGGAACCTTATATTTTCTTATTGCTTTGCTTTTCTTAGGCATTAAGAAGATTAGATTGAAGATAGGGAATAGATGGTTGATGTTTGAAAAGAATGTATAAAGTATGAGAAATGGTCAAGATATGAAGAGGTGGATGGATTAGACAAATGTGCTTCAATTGCCAAGCAGCACTGAGGATTAATTTAAGATTTATGTTATGGTTTTAACCATGTGTCAAGGCGGTTGTTTTTTTTCCAGCTATTTTCATCTGTGTGGGTATAGGTTAAGAACCAGAGGACAATGAGTTAAATCAGGATTGAATTTTCTTCCATGATTATAAAGAAATGACAATTTAATGGACATGCAATATAATACTTATAAAAGTTTTTCATGAATTGTAAGCTAGAAAAGGAGAAGGGAAGATATAAAGGGAAGTAAAAAATGATGAAAAGTTGAGAGGATTAATAGACCTTAGCATCAGAGTGAAAGTTGTATTGGAGTTAGGGTACCAGAAAGAGTGATCTGGACAGATAGGTGATAATGGTTAGAAGTTGAGACAGTTGAAATTGGGCTTATAGAGACAGTTCCATTTACTGGTAATCATGAAATACAGTGTATAACCATAGGAGAGAATGGGTAATTAAAGCTGGAGGAAAAGTACAATGGGATGAGAGAGCTCAAGTACTAATGATCAAAATGCTGGAGGAATCATTTATGTGGATACTTGTATCACCAGTGATAAGACAAATTGAGGCAAAATTAGTGAGGGAAAGGAATGTGACTAGACTCCTGCAGGTAAACATAGGAGATGTGGGTAGGTAAGGTCTTATCTGAATATGTAGGACTCAACCTTGATTCTTCCTAGGAAAAGAATAGTCTTATCTCAAGCACGGGGACCTTTCTGTTAATCTTTTAAATTAGACAATAGGCGATCTAAAGTAGTGAGAACTTAGTGCATGATTTTTTCTTTTTCTTTTTTTTTTTAGTGCATGATTTTGCTTGATCAGTTTTGTTTAGATCAAGAAGATGGGAAGATATGGTTGTGTTTATCTGTTGCAACCTTTATCAGGACAGAGTGGAAATTAATAGATTGATCAAATTTATTTAAGTGTAATGAAAATATGTGAGCTAACACTTACAAAACACTTATTATACTTCAGATAATGTTTCCAGTGCTTTATATTTAGTAACTGCAGGCAAAAGAAATTAAAGGAATTGGCCAAAGTCACACATCTATTAACTCACAGAGCCAGCATTCAAACCCATAAAGTTTGGTCAATTAATACATGCTTATAATACTTAGGAAATACTGTCTTGAATTGTGGAAATTGCCTTATGGGAAAATATATATACATTTATGTATTTTATATATATTTACATGTTATTATATATGTGTGTATATACCCATATACATAAATGCATACACATACATTACTAGATTGTTTTTAAAATAGGTTAATTTATAATAAGATTAATTTATTAATGAGATTAATTTCCCCCATAGCCATACTGTAAGTATTCAAAGCTTTAGTTTGATAAAATACACATAAGCTATTCTAATTTGGGAGGTGGAAGAGTGATCGTTGGCAGTTATTTAATCTAAACTCTTATTTTATAAATAGGACTGAACTTTATTAGTTCTTCCCAGAGAGTAGTATAGAGCCTGGAACATAATAAGCACTGAAGTAGTGATGGTTGAGTAAAATATATACTGTCTTTCCCAAAAAAGATAAAAACTTCAGATGTCCAGACTCATAACCATTCCCTCAACATGACATTCTCAAGAGCTTGATTTTTTCTTTTTTTTTTTAATATGTCATATACACAAACAGAACTTGGATGCAGCAGTGTGCAAAAGTGAATTGGATAAGAAAACAAGAAACCTTGGTTTGATAATAGGACATGACTGCTTCTTGATTGGATAGATGTAAATTATTGCACCTGTGTCTACATGTGTTTGTAAGTGCAATTCTTAGTTAATGATTCAAAATTCAGGTAAAAACAGTAATGAAAACTAACATACTGGCAATCTTATAAGCAATTACCTGTGTTGCTAACTCATTTAATCCTCAGTATAAGAAAATTGAAGGCACAAAAAATAACTAATTTGTCCAAGGTCTAATGGCTTGTAACTAGAGAAGTATAAACGAGAACCTATCTAGCTCCAGAGACTAATCTCTCACAAATGGAGTGTTTTTTATTTTTGTAGATAAAGTTACTTAAAATTTTATATATCTCAAATTCCCATATTATATAAAATTAAACCATAGTAAAATGAAACTTTCACTAATCCAGAAATCTACTCTCTTCATACAAAAGAACTACTCACTATTAAATTTAAATTTAATTGATTAGTTTTTGAGGCATAAAAACAGACAATTCACACAATGTAGATTATAAGATGAAGAAAAATATGGACTTGATTGGCATAGAGACTCTTCACAAGCCAGTCAAGTTTTAAGATTTTCACCATTTTCTTAGGAGGAAATGAAAATTTTTATTACAATCTTGCAGATAACATTAAGTAAAAGGCATAGAGTGTCAAGGGTATATTTGGCTATGAAGTTAGAAAAATTCTTAATGGGTAATTATTGCAGTTCTTTAAGAGAGACATAGGGAGAGTTGAAGGAAATATAAAGAGTTTTCATTCAACCAATCTGAGTTTGACCAACTCAGATCCACCAGTGATCTAACAATTTTAGTAAAAGTATTTTGTTATAACCAAAAATTTTGAATGAGATCTCTTTAACCAGTTGTTAGCCCGCATATTAAAATAGCTTTAGTATAATCCCCATAATATGTTTAAAACAAGAACTACTTTCTTGTGGAAATTCTAAGTTCAGTTACCAGTGAAATGCTTATCTAATAACTGATGAACATTTAGAGTACCCTCTTTACATGCTCATGTGTCTATTCATGAGCACAAGGGATGATTTTTATTTTGCCAAAATTGAATCATTCATCACATTTTAGAGTAATAGTGTTTTGGGGGAACATGTTCTTACATCTTCAGAAAATTCCTGACGTATAACATTTGAAACCTAGTGATTCCCATTGATCAGGGCTGAGCTGACCTATAACCTTAGAGGTTTTCAGGATCTGTCCCAATATGGGGATGTGCAATAGAATTTGAAGTACAGATTCTAAAAACTTCACTTACAATAATAGTAGCCATTTAATTCTATCTAGAACTTCCAAATAAATGATGTGTATATAAATATCCTTAGAAAGACTTAATGTGACTATTTCCTAAATTATTATTTGATCAATTTAATTCTATTTCAAACATAATGACAACAATGGATTTTATATTACATTACAATGTTGAATTTTATATGGAAGGAGAAATATCTGATAATATGTATTAACTCAATGAAAAAGTTGAAAAATGTGGGGAGCTTACCAGATATTATATATTGCAGTAAATCTACCCACATTTAAAATATAAAGATATTGCATTATGAAGAGAAAAGTAGATTAAAAATATAGAAAAGTGTTGACTATTTGATCTGATTATATATGAGGATTTAATATATGACCAAGTTTGTATTTCAATTGATCAGAGATAAGTGAGTTTACATAATAAATGGGACCATAATAATTGGTTATTTACGAGGAAGAAAAAATTCATGTCTACAACAAACCACAAACAAAATGAAATTTCAGATAAGTAGTTTCAGTTGTCAAATTTAATTAAAGGAGTAGGTATAAAATAAACATCTTAAAATTTTAGCAGTGATAGGTAATTTTAGCTAATACATGTAACTCTGAGAGATAAGTTTGGTGACAATTAAAATTTATTTGGAAACATACAATATAAAATAATTCAGAAACTTCAAATTAGAATATTTTCAGATAATACATCAAATAAAAGGATAACATCTATACTTTACAACAAAAGCTTACAGATTAATTAGGAAAAGATAATAATGGAAGAGTGGGAAAGTATAGAAACAAACATTTCAATAAAGAGAATATCCATGTTCACAAATATGTGAATAAATGCTCAAATTTACCAGTAATTAGGGAATTGCACATTAAAGAAACAATGAGATATTATTTTTCACTCATCAGATTAACCTAAAGCATAAATAAATACATGAATCGATGCATGAAGGAATAAATAAAATTAAAATAGTTTATGTTGAGTGGCATGACAAAGTGAATAAACTCATAGATTACTTATTAGGAATGCAAATTTTAGTCATTTTGGAAAACAGCTTCTTAATATATATTTTTATAAATACACATATTTTGACCCAACAAACATACTTGTGAAATCTGCTTCATAGATAAAAACACCAAAACATAATAATATGTACAAAACAATGATTATTACAGCATTATTGATACAGGCAAAATCTGGAAACATAGTGAATGTCCATTCATTAACAGATGCTTGAATAAATCCTGGTTTATCCACTCAGTGAAATATTATATGACCCTAATGCCTTCATTATGCCAAAATGGAAAAAAAAAATCCCACTTCTGTAAAGTGAAAAGTGACAAAAATAAACATAAATGTATGTACACATTACTATATGATTAAAAGTTGAGTTGCTTCAGATTGAAATATTTACACACACATACACACACACACACAAATACATATATGCACATACATTAAAATATATAAAAGGTTTATTCTAGAATGTTAATTGTGAATATCTTAATACAGTAATATTGAAGGAGATGTTAAAGTTAATTCTTAAATTTTTTGTAATAGTTGAGCTCATTTAACATAAAGAAGTAATATATGAAAAATTAGAAAAAATGTTATTTTTGCAAAAAAAAAATAAAGGAAATATAATAAGGAAATCTAGTCCGTAATCTGAGGATGACTGTGGGAACTTTTGGTCACCCAGAAAGAGAGCCATGGAAGGCCAAAAGAGAAAGACTTGCTTAAAAATGAATACATCAACAAGCAGAATTAAAGGGGTTATGTAACAGTTGATTCTAAATGCTGAAGGGTTCATTTTATATTGTTACTTATATGAACTGACTCTAATTTTAAGATTAACTTTTAATTTCCATAGTTAAAGGGTAGAAGGACAATAGATTAAAAAAAAAAGAGCTAAAATAAACTAATCCCATTTAAGAAAACAGGCTGTTTTTATAATTTCTCCCTCCACCGTGACCTAATAGTTGGGCTATGATATATCAGTCAAACTAGGCAATCAGTCATCTGGTCAGCCACGGCTATAACACTGGTCAGAGAAAACACAGCCTAGCAGTGGATCTCTTTTATTTCCTAGAGAAGCATTTTTCTTTCCAGTTTAAACAGAGAATGAAGTTCTCATCACACATTGAGAGTCTATGTAAGACAACATTAAAATAAAACAAACAGAGAAAGTTGACATAAAAAAGTTCAAATAGATGTGGATAAGAATCAAGAATTACTCTGAAGGATTTATGCTCCAAAGTTCAGCTTTTAAAGTTTTTATTAGAGAATAGTAAAAAGTCTCCCATATAACAAGTGACTTGTGTTGTTCTAAGATATTTGTAACAATATCTGTAAGAAATGAAGTTTATTATTATTTTTGGAATATAATAAAGGACAGCTTTATTTGAAGCAACATTTGAGTATTATTCATGATTTCATTTATTAAAAATAGTATGAGAGATAAGCAAAACATTGTCACACGTTGGAGACTAATAAAATGAATGCCCTCTACCAAAAAAATATTTAACATCCCTTTTATGAAGACATGTTAAAATAAGCTACGTAAATGAATACTTGTTTTCTTTTCAACAAGTTGTATATTGAAGAGAAAAATCTCACTGAGGAGAAAAGAATACACTTTAAATTGCTAAAAAAAAATCCTGGAAAGATACAGGTTTCCAATTATGGGATGAATACTATTGGAATAAAGGTTACGGCATAGGGAATATAGTCAATGGTATTGTGATTGTGTTGTATGGTGGTAGATGATAGCTACACTTGTGGTGAGCATACCATAACATACACAGTTACTGAATCACTATGTTGTACACCTGACTCTAATATAACATTGTTTCAACTATACATCAATAAAAATATTTAAAAATAAAAAACCAAAATGTTACTGTACTATGATTAGAAATAAAATAGGAACGGAAAAAATGGGAATGCAGTAAAATATTAATAACAATTTGGTTTAGTTGGACTAGAAATGCCATTAATAACTTTTTCTATATTTTTTATATTTGCCCATTTTCTTAGTTTTATTTTCTAAAGTACTCATTAATTTGTTTTATATTTTGAAGGAAGAAAGTATCTAAAATAGTCATTTAAATTGTATGTAATTTTCTGTCACAATGTACATGGCTAGTAACAAGTCATAGAGCAAAATCCTGTAGTGATATTCAACATAAAATGATTAAAACCCTTAAATAAGTGGAAAAACAGAAATCCTGGATATTTACCTTGATAAACTCAGAAAAGTCATTTAGCACTCCTGGGGGTGTTTCTAAAATTGGGTGTAATAATAATGTTCTAATTCTAGTTTAGAGGGTTATTAGTGGCACAATGAAACTCTGCAAAGTGTCATGCAAACACGTGAGTATGTCTGAGACAGCACAGAATTGTGCTCATGATCCCTGACTTTAGAGTTAGAAAGATCTTGGCCATTTTCTTCATATATAGCATTATTGTAGAATAATAAATACACAGCACAAAATCAGATTTATAAATGAGACTTTATTCCTCCTTCCTTTTATTTAATGACTTGAAATAGTTATAAAATAATGTTAAAATGGAGAGGCATATTATGTTCAAGAAATTAAAATGTACTTACTAATCGTACCTTTTATTCTGTTTGATTTGAAGGAATGTTCTTGTTACCTATTTGCTATTATTCATGCCCTCTTTATTTTTATATATCTCACCATTCTTTTCCCATTGCTGTTTTGGATACATTTTTACACAAGCAGTTGGAAGTGTAGTCCCCTTTTCTTTTCTTTTCTTTCTTTTCTTTTCTTTTTTTCTTTTCTTTTCTTTTTTTCTTTTCTTTTCTTTTCTTTTTTTCTTTTCTTTTCTTTTTTTCTTTTCTTTTCTTTTTTTCTTTTCTTTTCTTTTCTTTTTTTCTTTTCTTTTCTTTTTCTTTTCTTTTCTTTTACTATTTTTTTATTCTAACAAGGAAGTGGAAAAGTTTACAAGGTGCCAGGTTTATCTTTTATTTTCAACAACCTCAAAATTCTGGAAGAAAGAAGTTCATATGTTGTTGGGTAAAGAGGGTTGAACCTTATGTTCACTCTGATATACCACTGTGTAGAATCCAACTAGAAATCAAAATAGCCTGGGTATATCAGTTGGTTAAGCATCTGCCCTTGGCTCGGGTCATGGTCCTGGGGTCCTAGAATCAAGTCCCAAGTCAGACTCCTCACTCAGCGGGGAGTATTGGTCTATTATTAGACTAATAATAAAACTAGCTAGTCCCTCTGCCCCTTCCTCTTGCTTGTGCTTGCTCTCTTTCAAATAAAAAAAATCTTTAAAAAAAATTGAAATAGCCCCTTTCATTGTTTTTCAAACCCTCTTAAAATAGGAAGTTTGAGGTAGAAGGGATCAAAATTAGAGAAGAGACAGATTTTTAATTTGGCTGAATTTTAAAATAACAATTTCTTATACAATGGAAAAAATCTATGATTATATTTTGCTAATATTTGTTATGATCACATATAATCAATATGCATTTTAATGTCCTTTTGAAAGTACTTACATTTCTTTGTCTCTGAGAATGGAAATGTCACTGAAAGGAAATGATAAAATGTTACTTTCCAAGCTTTTAAAAAAACATATCAGTATTTAAAAATGACCTGAGACTACCTTGAAAGATTCAAAAACACTTTCAAATATTTTGTTGGATAGGGAATTAACAAATGTGTAATTCAATTTGTTCATAAAATCACCAGACTTACTGGAATAAACTGATCTAAGATTCTTTGATATTTTTCTTATTTGTATATGTCTCCTAGACATTTTTTTGTTGCTTATTCTTAGGAAAAAAAAAACCCACAAAAATTCAAGTATTTTTAACATATTTTAGATCAAAATATACATATTTTTAGATATTTTATCATTTTATATTTTTATTATTACAAAGTTTATATCACCTTATAAACTTTAATAGGAGTGTTTACTTGGAAAATCTTTGAAATTTTAGTTTGACTATAAAAGCTAAACAGTAGTCTAGCTATCAGTTAACACTAACTACAATATGTTTAGTTAAAGGTTATTAAAGAGGAATAAGTGTCCCACCTAATCTGATCATTTTGTTTGCCTTGGACCATTACCTTAAAAGATTTATTGACAAATACATCATTTCCAATGGAAAAAATATAATCATTGACTTGAATATCATAAATTTGGAATTTTAATTAAGAGTAAATTTTGCGTGGTTGCACTTTATTTTTGAAGAAACTGATGATCCTATAATAAAATGAATACCGAGCACTTACTATAAATAGAGCATAATAATAAATATAAACAAAAGCAGGGTCCAAACTACATTCTCTGACTTCCATTGGCAATTGGCATTCAAACAGCATAAGACCATGAAAAACCTGTTATATGGGAAAATTCAGCAAATGTTTAAAATTTGCAATCTTGAACTTTGGGAGTTGATATAGTATATTGTTACAAGTAGATCTGTGACTTATATATGAAGAAGAATTTCATCTTTTGAAATCAATCTTTCAGAAGAAAAACGCTTGCTTTAAATATATTGTTATAGCTTTTATTTGAAGGAGAATCTTTAATGCTTGAATTTGAATTTAAAAGTCAACAGCTAGTTTTATTATTGGTCTAAAATTGAGGGTCAGAAGAAAATATTTTCAAATGTCAAGTTCTATAATCAATCAAAGAGGTATATACATCTGACAAAGTCTTTGGTTGTAAAAAGTGATTTCAGTGGGTTGGTCTACAAAGTTTGTTCTAGAATTTTAAATTGCAGACAAATTGTCTGTGAAACAATTATTGCCTGAAACTCCTTTTAATGCATACAGAATTACCTAGTTTATAACTGAATTGTGGAAAGTTGATTAAGTTATTGTTTTCTTATAATTATTTCAGTATTTACTCCCATTTTTTTCTTTTTTTGGTTAAGAGTAGAAGCTTGGCTCTCTGTCCTTTACTTCAAGGCTTAGAAAGAGAGGTTTATCAATAAATGTTTCTTAAATTGGCCTCTTTTTCTTGGACTCACATAAATAGTTTTAAGCAACTATTAAAAGAAACAACATTTAAATAACATTTACCAAATAAATGGCTGCATGCTAAATAAATATTATTTAATTTCCACAATAATTCTTTGACGTATTTTATATCAAGTTAAGATTTTGTGCAGCTAAAATTTACATAAAACTAAAAGTAACAGTAGCTTAAAGAAGAGAGATGCTTGTTTCTTTCATAACTGAAGATTTTATACAATGGTTCTATTCCATAAAGTCCTCATAGACTCAGGCTCCTTCCAACTGACTGTTTCATGGTGAGGGAGTGGGATGGTGGGGTGGTGTGGTTGAGGTTGGGAAGGAAGGGCAGGAAGATAGGGATGAAGAAGAAGAAGTCAAAAGGAGGTAAACCAGATACACACAGAAATATATGACAGCTTTCATTTGTTAGAACCTAGCCACACACATAAATACAAAGGAAAGAAAAAATAAGAAATACAGTCTTCATCTTATTTTTTTTAATTTAGTCTCTTAATCATAGAAAAAAGAGTTTTGAATATAATACTGTTTTACGTACAGTTTGTTTCTGGTGTGGATCCAATAATTTCCTTCCTCTTAGTTTATAAAAATGTAATTAAAAATGAGTTATAAATAAATAAATAAGTAAAATATAAATTTTATTGTTCTACAAGTAGCTACTAATTTACTTAACATAATATTTTAGCATAATGTTTAAATAACTAGCATGGAATCAGAGAGACCATACATTCACCTGTTGATTAACAAAAAGTTTGCAAATTTAGTTACAGTTATATTCAACATTCATATCTAAAATTAAAATTCCTTTAATAATAACAATGTCATCCTGTTGTTCCTTATTCAAATTTCCTTGTTAACCAATTTGTATAGCCACTGAGAAAACCAGAAATCAAAGAGAAAACCAAATTTCTCATTTGCTGCATAATTTTGGGACAAATTCCAACTTTCAATTCACAACCAAAAATTCAATTTTAAAGAACTAAAATTGAACATAATTTAAGAAACTATGTTTTGTGTATGAGTTGTTGCTTTGAAGGTTAGATGCAGAATTAAAAAGGAATAGCAGAGATGAACTCCTTCCTCATTATTTCAGACAGTACAGTAATCTTTCATGACATATTTAAGATATTTTTGTTAAGAATTCTATTTTGTCTCAGGGAGTCTAGTTTGATCCTCTCTCTGAACAATGGTGAATGGAAAATACATTGTCCCATTCAATTTGATATTAATGTCAAAGAATCCAAGTTTAAGTAAAGAGTGGCATATTTAAAACTAAAGCAGTAGTAAGCTCCAATATGACACTTTTCAGCTTTTCTCAGATAGGTTTCTGTAAGAAGTAAGCCCTAATATCCTTAAGCATTCATTAAATATAAAAAAATGAACTGCTTTCCTGTGCATCTATAATGGTACATGTTATGTTCTATTCTTGAAAAAATTGATAAAATAGTCAAATCATTTTCAGTTTTTGGTAGAGTTATGAAAGCCTTCAAGAATCACTCCATATTACCTATAGGATAAAATCCAGGCTTCTTAAAATGGCACATAAAAGCCTCCTTGATCTGGCCTTGGACACCTTGCCCAGATTTGTCACCAGCCCCTTCACTCTAGCCTACAAGGAATTGCTTATATTCCCCCCCAACACAGTGATGCTTCTCACTTGTACTATTGAAATGTTTGTTTTTGTCAGTTCCATTTAATGGCTTTACATATATTCATCTCTTCCAAGTAAATGTCAGTGATCTTCTTCCCCAAGAGGAGGCTAGCTTATTGTTTGTTTTCCTTGTTAAGACTTGTCCAGAAAATACCAGTCAGCTCCACCACCCTTTTTATTGTCGACATCATGTTTTTCAAGGGCTGGAGAATCTGTATATGCCAGTGTGCTTCCGCCTGTACTTCATCAATTCCCAAAGCTCATTCTGAAGACTGCCCTCTAATGCCACCTCTCATTCCAACTCTCTTACTTTGTAAGCCTTTCACCCCTCAACCAAATTAAAAAAGATGGTGAAACAGAGACAAATACAGCTTCTTAATTTGGGAAGCAGTCTTAGGAAGCACAAGTAAGTGGTAAAGTGAGACAATGAAGTAAGGAAAAGAATGTGTCAGTCATTTTACCAGTGTGGGAAACAGGGCTGCAATAACAATGGGGACACTCTGAGACTCCCTATGGGATGGACATCACAATGGTCCCAATGGAAAACAGGACTACCAATACCAGCTCCTACTGGTTGCGGCTTCTTCTGGTGTTGGTGTGTTAATTCCCCATTTTCACCTTGAGCCTGCAGTGTTAGCTAGAGTAAGCTCCCAAAGCGCTGCAAGTCTTGAGGCAAAGGATATCAGATGAAGCTATCAGCCTGCTGGATACTTTGGACCATAGCTGTAGCTGAATTTAGATGGTTTGAGCTGATAAAGGCATGGAATTCATAGTGTCTGCTATATTGTCTCATGACTTCTTTGCATAATGTCATATTTATAACTATCTGTATTTATATTTTCCATGCTAGACAGAGAAATTTGAGAGAAAATTATGCATGACAGCCCCTGGCAAATGTTGTTCAGTGTGATAACTGTCAACAGGTTCTATTGATTCGATTTCCCAACTGGTTCTTGAATTTGCCTTGCAAACTCTCCCCAGAGTTCTACACATTTCCCTATTTTTTTTCCTACCTGGGGACTCAAATACCCTCATAACTGACTTCCCTATTGCTTGTCTTGCTTTCCTTTTATCCAGCTTCCTTGTTCCTGCGATGGTGAGCTTCCTAAAGATTCCACTGTACAAACTTCTTAAAATACCTGCAAACTCCTCATGTTATATATATAATTATATTATTATTAATTATATATTAATAGCTATCATTTATTAATCCTATATGTATAAGACCAGTTCAGAGCACTTTGCAAAAGTCATTTTATAGTTTTACCAACTGAAGGGATATTCACAGGGAAATATCTGACTTTGGGGAAGAAAAAGTTACAAAGGCTAATGCTCTTTGCAATGTTTCTATGTAACATCGGCCGCACTAGGCTTTAATAAAAATTGAGTTTCTGTAGTGTAAGTAGCTCATATTTCTTGCTTATAATCTCCACCTGTTTCTTTAGGACCTTACTGATGTGGCACCCTACAAAATTTCCTACATTATTTCTGATTATTCAGAAATTGAGTGACCCAGGTGAGTTTATGAAACTAATCTGTCAGCTCGCATGGGATACAACAGACTCAATGGATGCTGCTGCTGAATTAAAGTCCTTAAAGTGTCTACTAAATACGACAATGTGGAAAAACAACATCTTTCTTATTTTTATTTTACTGAAAAAATAGACTAAAAATTTTACACCGAGGGATTTTATAGCATTTTTATCTGAAAATATAATCTTTCTTTTTAAAAGATTTTATTTATTTATATGTCAGAGAGAGAGAGAGCACACAAGCAAGGGGAGTGGCAGGCAGAGGGAGAGAGAGAAGCAGACTCCCTGCTGAGCCAGGAACCTGATGCAGGGCTTGATCCCAGGACCCTAGGATCATGACCTGAGCTGAAGGCAGACACTTAACCAACTGAGCCACCCAGGCACCCTTGAAAATAGCATCTTTTAAGCTTCTATTCACAGGTCTCTCTCTTTTTCTCTAGAAAACACATGTTAGACCTTGAGAGGTTGAATTTGAACCACTCTGAGCAGAGTTCTGCTTTTCTCAGAGACAACATTCTTTTTTCATGCTGAGGATGTTGTAACTCAGCCATGACCTTCCATGTGCCTATCAAGAGTCTCTGCACTGGTTGGTCCACCAGTGTATATCACATGGTCATATCTGCCTCCCAGGAAACAATGTGGTTAAATTTCAATTGCATATTTTGCTGAAAATATATGCTCTTTATAATTTTTACTATATAGTGAAACAAGAAAAAATATGAAAGGTAAAATTCTTATATAAAATAATTTTTATTTTAACTTCTAATCCATATTTGAATGTATATAAAATATAAATAATTTCTTTAAAGCTAAAAGGAATAGAAATTTTATGACAATAAGTTGACTTAGTTCCCATGCATTTAAAAGTCTGTTCTGAATGTATACTTTTCTTAAAATGTATAAAATCATATATGAAAGAAACATTACTCTATGCTGATATGCACCCTGGGAAGGTCATGGATTTTTTTGAAGTAGAAGAGGCTTGGGTACATGACTGACTAAAGATCAATTCAGAAGCATGTGTTCATTTTGAGAGGATTTAGAGTCATGGATGAACAATGGCTTAACCTCTTCAATAAAAGCTGTTCATAGAAACCCACAAAGCCATATTTGCCACATTTCTGCCAGAAGTGGCATAGAATTTAGAGAGCTGGGATTGTATCTTTTAGAAGTCAATCTCTCTAGCACAGTTAATAGATTCTTTTTGAAATTTCCTCATCCTGCTGTGGAATAAAAAAGATATCCTTCAAAGAGAAAACCTATAATGGTCCCTTGTCAGGAAGGTCATGAAGAGGATTTCGCTTTAGAATACATAACCCCCAGCCTCCCTGGCTATCTTAAGTTTCTATGAATTAATGCTATTTTAGTTCCTGTCCATAGTTCATGTCTCTAACATGATTTATTGTCAATTTACCTCCATGGTTGCTATAGAACTTGCTCTGGGTTACCTCCAACAAAAGAAAGGTCAGTTGATAAAAAAAGAGGTTAACATTATGATGAGATTTTGTAACACTAAACAATAAACCCACTAAGAGAAGAGAATATTACTGAAACTAGTCAAAGATATAACCATGTAACAGAAAATCTGCATGATGGGTAATCCACAGCCAGGTGATTAAAGTGTTACTAGACTGGACCTTGGAATTTGAGTACAAAGATAGTAGAATTTAGTTTGTGTGAAAGCTTTTACGTGATTTTATGATTTTTGCCAGCAACATGTATGTGAGGTACTAGAAAACTGATGTTCCCAGGGTGATTTTGCGGATGAGATAGAGTAAAAGGACTGAGACTCCTCTGAGTCTGTTAGGTCTGTCAAATCCAAATCTCTATCAACACTAGTAGGGACATTTCAATAATAACAGGACATGTCTTTACAACTGGAGGTACTTAAAGGGATATTGGATTTTGAGTAAGTAGTCTTGGTTCAGTTTATTTTATTTTTTTAAAGATTTGTTTGTTTATTTGAGCAGGGGCCAGGCAGAAGGAGAGGGAGGGAATCTGAAGCAGATTCTACACTGATTGGGGGGCCTGACGTGGGGCCCAATCCCATGACCCTGAGATCACGACCTGAGCCAAAATCAAGAGGTGAACATGGAACTGACTGAGCCACTCAGCAACACCTTTATTTCATCTATGACTCTTGTGATATCATTGGTGTTTTCATGTCCCCTCCTTAACTTTTACCATAACCTTCTCCTAAGGCTTGCACCCCATCTGATCCTGTTTTATTATTTCCTCAAGGTACATCCTGCATTTAATCATCTAGGAATTCGTCCATAAACCTGGTCACAATCAATCTACCCTGATAACCACATATATGGCAACTAAAAGATGGAGATGGAGAAATGGGGTTTGATACAAGGATAAAATGAGATTCTGAATTTATGTGAACCATAGATTTAGATTTCGGTAAGGGATAGAATTTAAACACGTATTTTGCACGTTATTTGATTTGACAAAGAACAAAAAAGCGAAGCAAAACTTCCACCATTTTTATATTAGATAGGGCTCATTAGACATATCAAAATGTCCTGTATTATTATAAATGCGTCTTTTAGAAGTTGGATTGAAAACTATTGACATTGAGGCTAGTAGGTATTGATAGCTTCTCTTATTTTCTTCCATTACTAGTTTTTTTTTCTACCTTTATGCAGCCAATAAATTGTGCCTGTCAACGCCACTTAGTGGAACAAGTAAATACTAATTAGCTTAAGGCTTCTGGGATTTCTTGACCTGAAGGAGCCTTTCCCCAAGCTAACTTACACATTTTGATTGCATGTTCAGGGAAACAGTACCATTCTTTTAAAATGGCAATTCCCTGTTGAATAGGGCATTATTTTGCAGAGTTGATGATTCTTCATATATACAGAATGTATACACATGGACTTTCATAAAATATGAATGATGCCTGATTTATAATGGAATTTCTAAGTCTTAACATTTACTTTCAGTTGTTTGCATAAGACCTGTTTATTCCATTTCAATTAGTAAATTAGTGAGGCAGAAGTGGGTGTCTCAAGGCTTTTCACTTCGAACTCAGAGAATTCAAATTCAAAAACAGGAAGTAAATGTAGGTTCTGGATGTTATTATTTGTGCTCCTTGGACAAACTACTTTTTCGTCTAGTCTCAATTTCTTTCCTCGTAAAATCTATATACTATAGTTTACCAAACAAATCTAAATATTGATTTAGATAATAACTAAAAGGATCTAGGAAATTGTAGGTACTGGTCATGTAATAGATTCCTTCAACAGATGGAAAAATAATTGTTATTAATGACAATGTTTTTCACAAATATATTGAATTAAGGCTTATTTACATGTCTTAAGAAGTGGTATAATATAATTTTTATAATATTAAAAATAGTTATAGCTAAGTTTATTAGAATTATTGTATACAAAGTAATTTTATGTACATTATTTCATTTGATTCCCAAAGCTTACAAGGTTAATTAGTAAAGCAAAAAATATTACATAATTTTACAAATGTGAAAGAACTGAAGTTCATAAAATGATTTGATTAAAATCACAGACATAGAATTAGGACAAGAACACAGGCATTTTTACCCTCAAATTTCAATATTTCCACCAAAATATGCTATAAATTGTAATAATTTTTTATCTGGGGGAACTAGTTCTTAGACACTATCTTTTTCTTTCTCCATAAGGACAGCAAATGGTAAAATGTTTAAGTATTGTGAAATTTCCATCATTAATTACAAAGAAATGATGACAGTCTAACTGAGATAATTCTTCTCTTCTGTTATTCTATACTAATGCAGAAATATCTTAATATTTTTCTAGTTCTATATTCAGAAATGAATTTGTTACATAGACAACCTACAAATTCTGGATTACTTTCTAATAAGTGATATAATATTCATACATGAATTGGCATTTACAAATCAACTTTTTGTGTTCATAGATGAGGTTGTATTGGTAATTGTGAGTCAGAACTCATGACCCGAAATGGTAAGGTGATTTGGAATGAGATATTTAATTTGCAAGACAGAAAAATTGAAATGTGGGTGTATGTTGAATGCCTCTATCATGTAAGATTCAACTCGTGTGCATATAACCAACAAGATTCTGGTTCTCTTGTACTGTATCCTTTTTACTATATTCTATATACTGTAATAAAATGGAAAGGATAGCAGCTGCTTTACACACTTGAAATTAAAGTAGATCTTAAAGACAAAAACTGAATATTAAAAATTTTCTGAACTTCCTTATCCTCAGGAGAGGTAATTATAAAATCTGAATGCCATACCTGTTTTGTGCCTTGTAACTCTTCCTAATATGATATTTTACCTCCAAACCTGTTATTAGAGCCCCAAATTAAATATCTGTTTAAAGGTCAATCATTAAACCACCTAACAGTGGCCAAGGGAATTCTTAATAGCTTAAAAAGCAAGAGCAATATCAGCATGATACGATGTGTATAACATTTTATTGGGTAGACAAAAACACAAGGACAAAAACAAGAGAAAGTTAACGTTATACTTGTATATTTATTTAAACATCTATAACATGTAATAAGCATATTTGTGTTGACAGACTGTCATTTGTGTTGGATCACTGTGATTCTATTTCATTTAAAATTATATTAATAACAAAAATGAATTCAAAGTTCTGAAAACAGATTTGTTTAATGAATCCCTAATTACATTTATTGCTTTATATCAATTTTAAGAGTTTCTAAAATATACCTAGTCATGGGACCATCCCAACCCAAACGGAGCAAATAAAGGAATGATTCCCTAAAACAACGCATCATTCCATATTAAGTTAAAATTAATATTTATTGGGAGAGTCTATCTGTGGCCCCAGGAATGAAAAGAGAAAAGCTCTGAAACAAAAGCCTTGAGGACCAAAAATCAAGGCTGGGAAACTGCAATTAGCATGCAAATCCAGCAGAAGAAGGAAGACAAAATCAGGGAACAATAAGCAAAGGCTGGTTGATAATAGGTAAAACTGGATTGAATTAGAGGGGCGTCAAACCCAAAAGCAAAAATGAAAGAACATTTGGAAAGATGACTGTAAATGGCACTGGAGTTTATTGTTGCTGATCAAGAATTAATGAATAGATTGTGTTGGCTTCTATGTATAAGACCAGGGAGAATAATCACTGCCTTTTGGTTTTACTAGAGGTTATAGGATGGATTTTAGCCTACTTTGTGAGAAAGAGAAACAACTTGATTCCTATACAGATGATTCATGGATGCTATGATGGATGGTGACAAGGAATAATATTGAATGATGTTGCACAAGTTCTGAGTGATATCGGTTGACCATTTTACAGTCACAGTTGTGTCACTTCCAAAAATAATCAGTAAAAGACCACTATGACAAGTAGTAGGCAACCAATAAATATTTACATTATTTGACTTCTTTATGTAATTTCTATTTTTCCTTTAAGGAAAAAAATGAGTACTCTAATACAAGCTTCTATCAAGTCACCATATTTCAGTATCTCCTCTACCCTTCCTTTCTCCCTGATACACTTTTCCTACACTAAGCATACTCAAATGTAAGGCATAGGGAAAATAAGAGAGAGTGATTGGTATTATCCAAATATTGAATATATAGAACTTAATAATAGTTAAAAATTTTATCAGTTCTGAAATTGTAATTTATTTAGTGACATGGAAGAAATTTCATTCCTCTTGTTATCCAAAATAGTTTCTTACATTTCTTACTACATATGATTTCATACAAAAGTGTATTAATTTACCCTATCTTTTTTCTAATTTAGTAACAGTAGTTCTCATTAAAAGGGAATTCTACCATTAGAATATCCTTCTCTCTTCTAGAAAAAAATACAGATGTTAAGCCACTAGTATTGAACATAATAGTAGCTTATTAAAACTACAGGATGGAAAGTAATGATGTTGCCAGAACTGTTGAGAATATTGCTCTCGGTGATAGCTAGAATTGCAAGATGTCCTTCAAGATTCCCACTCTGGTATAGACACAATATATGATCCCTTCCTCTTGAATGTGGTAAGAATCTGTGATGGGATGTGTTTATAGAGTCTCAGAAGGAGAAGAGAAAGAATGTGGTAACAAAATTTTGAAGAGGTAACAGCTGAAAATTTCCAAAACTGATGAAGACAATAAGCCATATGTTTAAAAAAATCTAAAACTGCAAAGTAAAATTTTAAAAAATTTATCTATATAGTAACACAATAGAGTAAAATTGCAGAAAAGCAAAGACAAAAGAAATTTTAACATGCCCCTAGAGAAAAACAACATAATATCTTTAAAGGAACAACGACAGAACTTAAGTCTATTTTCTCAACAACGATGATAAAAGCTAGAAGACAAATTATATTTTTTAAGTGCTGAAGTAAAATAACTGTCAATCTAGGAGTTTAAAGCTAGAAAAAAATTATTTCAGAATGAAAATGAAAGAACGCATTTACAGATACACAAAACTTGAAATAATTTACCATAGTAGAGCTGAGCTAAAGAAAACACCAACTATTGCTCTTTAAACAGTGAGGATATAGAAGCTAGGAGATATAGGCAGAAAAGTTGCCCTTTAACAGATGACTGGATTAAGAAGTTATGGTCCATATATACAGTGGAATATTACTCAGCTATCAGAAAGAATGAGTTCTCAACATTTGCTGCAACATGGACGGCACTGGAGGAGATAATGCTAAGTGAAATAAGTCAAGCAGAGAAAGACAATTATCATATGATTTCTCTCATCTATGAAACATAAGAACTAGGAAGATTGGTAGGGGAAGAAAGGGATAAAGAAAGGGGGGTAATCAGAAGGGGGGATGAAGCATGAGAGACTATGGACTATGAGAAACAAACTGAGGGCTTCAGAGGGGAGGGGTGTGGGGGAATGGGATAGACTGGTGATGGGTAGTAAGGAGGGCACATATTGCATGGTGCACTGGGTGTTATACGCAACTAATGAATCATCAAACTTTATATCAGGAACCAGGGAGGTACTGTATGGTGACTAACATAATATAATAAAAAAAATTAAAAAAATAAAAAATAAAAGTTGTGAAATTAAAAAAAAAGAAATTAAGCCTAAATATATTGTTGAATCCAAATAAATATTGCTTCTATCAAAACAGTGATAATGATAAAGTGTTGATGAGTTTAAATACACAATAAAAATGCATAAGAACAGTGCATAGAAATTGGGACAGACAAAGAGAGGTGAAGTGCCCGAAATTTCTTGCTCTGTCTGGAATAAAGCACAAAAGTTGTGGTTTACTTAGACCAGAATAAGTCAAGATTCAAATTTTCATCTTCGTAATAACCATTAAAACAACAATAAACAAGTTTATAAGCTCTATGCTATTTACTCTGTTTGTCATATTCTGGATAGACAACCTTTCTTTGCCCTGTTCTTTATTCCCACAAGGCTGACATTACATGGGCATTCTTGCCCTTTGACCCCTGTTAGCTTTGGCTAACAGGCACTGGCATGAAGTATGAGGTTAAGAGAATAAAGATTGGGTATATCTCCCAATTCAAACTTTGTTGCAGTTATTACATCCTACTAAGGCTACACACGAGAGAGCTGTATTAATTGACCCCAGGCTCCATTAACTCCTTTTCCTTTTTTACCCTTTAGCCTACTGAAGACAGGAGGCCCCACAGAAAATAAATGTGCCCTAAGGGACAATCAACCAGTCCTCCATTGCACTAGGAACTGACTGCAGGTACCAGAGTGAGCCCAGCTGAGAGTATCAGAGCCCAAGCCAAGTTGCTACCCCACAGAATGATTAGCTAATAAACTTTTGATCTTTAAAGCACTCACTTTTAGGTAGGTTGGTGTGCAACGGGGCAGGGAAGGGGAGTGCGTGTGAGGTTATCGCATGGGCTGGTAGGCGGATCCGGAGGTTTAAACCAAAGACTGAACAAAACGGGCAAGAGCAGCAGATGCGCTCCTGCTGAGAGCTGAAGAAGGCAGTGAGCCAACATAGACTCATCATCAGTCACCGGCGATAACCTGAGTCCCCATAACTTGCCAACCTGGATCAATGAGTCTCTCTGCAACTGAATCTGACAAAGGTTGAGCAGTTGTGTTCAAGGGCTGCCTATTGTCAGTTTATGGACATGCTGCTCCCTGGCTCCATTGCCTTGAAGAAAATGAAATTCCAGGCTACACTAGAACACGAGTACATCCAAAACTTCAAAATGCTGCAAGCAGATTTTAAAAGAATGGGTGTTGACAAAATAATTCCTGTGGACAAATTAGCAAAAGGGAAGCTTCAGGACAATTTTGAATTTGTTCAGTGGTTCAAGAAGTTTTCTGATGCAAACTGTAATGGAAAAGACTATGACCCTGTAGCTGCCAGACAAGGTGAAGAAACGTCAGTTGGTTCCTCTCTTGTTGCTGTGGCTCTGAACAAACCAAAGAAACCTCTCGGCTCTAGCAGTGAGTTCCACAGAACGACTGCAACCCTGGAGGCCTGCCCGTGTGTGGTGTGAAAGAATCCTGGTGTGGGCAACAGGGATGACGAAGTGGCTGAATTCATGCAGCAGGTCAATGTGTGGAAACTTACTGTTGAAGACTTGGAGGAAAAGAGATTTCGACTTTGGGAAAGCTAAGAAACATTGAATTGATTTGCCAGGAGAACAAGGGTGAAAACAACTCTGTATTGCAGAGGAATTCTGTATGCCAGAGCCCACTGCTTTGTCATACCTGAGGAAGGGGACCCACAGGAGGAACAAGAGTGTCAACAGCCCGGGCCAGCAGAGCAACATGTGAATTCTTCCCTCCAAATCATGCACTCACGTATAAAACACTCCCTTTTATTATTCTTAGAGGACTCACGGGTTTCTTTTCTTCAGCAAAAAAGTAGCACCTCTTCTTAAAGTGCACTTTGCAGAAGTTTTACTCCTTTTCCGAGTTTGAGTTAGGAGTTTTGTAGCAGAGCGGTATTAACATCTAGTTGGTTCACGTAGGCTGACCATGGGGCTTGTCAGTGGTCGCTGGTAACAGTGATTGCCAGAGAAGGTGTTTTTATGTAATACACTGAGGTGGAGAGCTCCTACTGATAGGTAAAGGCTGATTTGAATTTTAAGCTAATGTGAAATCTTGGCGGAGAATGTTTTAATGAGTAAACGCCTTAAGAGTATTTGAGTGTTTCCTTATTTCAAAATATAAAACGTCACATGACCGAAGATTTTATGTATTTGACATTGTGTCTGGGAAGGAGGGGCCAGATCTCTGGACCTTTGGAATCTGCTGTTCACAAGCCTTCCAGGGCCGCTTGAATCCTCAAAGGCCTAGACCTTGGTCCAAAAAGAAAGTTTAAAATTTTGCTCTGTAGGGGCGCCTGGCATGTGACTCTTGATCTTCATGTGAGTTTGAGCCCCATGTTGAGTGTAGAGATTACTTAAAAATAAATAAAAAATCCTTTAAAAAAAGTTGCCCTGTAAAGCTATTTGATGTCCTTGACCAATCTTATCCCTGCTTCAAGAAATACGTGGCATTGTTGCCTGGGTGAATAGAGGGTGTGTTTCAAGCCCTGAGATAAATTTGAGTTGAAGAGCTTGAATTTCATTGAACATTACTCTGACTGTTTTTCCAGTTATCCCTGAAAGTTCTTTGTTGTGTTTTTTGGGAAGTGAGGTGTTTCCAGTTTTGAAATCTAACAACTATTTTTGGAAACTTAGGTGCGTCTCTGGGATTTGAATGGGGGTTGTGTCCCATTTTACTGTCTTTTAAGTTTACATTGTATCTTTTCTCTGCTCCCCTTGCTAACTGGAGAGTCCCCTTTGTCTTAAAGTTTGGGGCTTAGAGTATAAGTTCAGCAGGCAGCTGGTCACACTGCAAGTTCTTTCTGGATCTATGGCAGACAGAGTGACAAGTGAAGGCCATTGCTACCTTGGGATCTGTAAGGCTGGGTATTCTCAGTACCTCCTGTCCACAGCCCTCCACTATTATTGCAATACTTTGCAAGTGCACTAATCTCTTTGGAGGTAAAATTCATTACCGTGTTACTAAATGTTAATTTTCTTTTCCAGAAAATACAGTGCCGTGTCTGAATTAATTATTAATATTTAAAATATTTCATTCCTCAACTCGTCCTAATTTGCTTCGCCTCTAGCCTGTTCAGTTCCTTTGTTCGGCAGAAATCTGCAAAATGTGTGTTACTCACTACTGAGATTATTCAGCACCTGATGTATTTGTATTGATTTGTGCCTGGTGGTAGTTTGTCCTAAGATGTGTGTAGAAAACAGGTATTTTATTATAAAATTGTGGTGTAGTGTATGCTCTCTGTGTAATTCATAGGAATATGCAGATTCAGTGACTGACAATGCCAAAAAATGCAAGTAACTAGCCATTGTTAAAAATAACGGTGATGGTGTTTCACTTTTTGGCGTTTTAGACTTTTGTTGCCCCAAAATTCCATTTTATTGGGAACCCATTTTCCACCTTATCTTTCTTGACAGAGTTTTTTTCTACTTTAAACTGTTTCTAAATAAAATTCTGTATTTCAAGAGAAAATAATAGCCACTCACTTTTAGAGTAGTTTATTATGAAACTAAAGCTGATTGATAGAATATGTAATAATACTTCTTAGAAATGCATTTAGAATCCAATAGCAAAAGTGAAGAAAATCTAATAGATTTGAGGAAACCAAAAGTCATTTCCAAATTGAAAATATTTTTCTGAGTAGATTGTTGATCCAGTTTACTATATAAGATTAAGCCTGTGCCTCTCTGAATAATTAAAAATCTCTATCATCTATTTTTTCATCTTTAAAATGAAGAAGATGAGGAAAGATGATAATCATCTGTAGTATTCCACGGAGGTTTGATTGCAGCAGATTAACCATAGATGTTGATTTTTATGATGGGCTTATAAGTCACCGTTCATAAGCAAGAATGCGCGTGTGAAAGGTACAGTTTTTCGGTGCCCCAGCTCTCTCTCTAGAATATAACTGAACCGTTGCACCAAAATTTATGGTAAAAATAGTTTTGCATGACTTCTGTATTTCTGCTAATAACATAAGACTATCTAATGCTTAAAAATCTGTATCAATTTTTCAATTCCAGATAATTAGAATTCTGTGGCCTTAAGATATGCTAACAGTGGGGGCGAAGAATATAGAAGAGAAACTGGGAAGATAACAAATACGTCTTGGAGTTAACAGAAATCTTTGTTGTGCTATGTTAGTCTTGTGAACAAAGTGTATTCCATTGATTACCTGTGTTAGAATCACCAGGGTGTTGTTAGAAATGTAGATAACTAGAGTCATTCTTCTATTTTATGAATCAGCATCTCTGAGTTTTCAAAATTACCATAGCGTTTCTGAAACTTTAGTGCACCTTTGAATCACCCGTATTCTTAAGATTCTAAAACCAAAATGCAGACATAGTACGTGTAATATGTGACATCTAGTTTACATTTTTATGAAGAATTATAGGTAGTCTAAAAAACATTCTATGAAGAATATTGCTTCAAAGAGCTCTTTATTGGTTTCATTTATTGATGAATCTTTGTTAATAAACTCAGTACAGTGCCTCATAGTAAGTGCTTAATTGATATTTGTCATCGAATTAATGACTTATTTAGATCTATTATTCTTTTTCAGTATGGGCAAGATAATATTTTTAATTCTTAACGTAGAATAATTTTATAATAGATATATCAATGATGTGTAGGTATATATGTATTTCATAAACTTGTTGAAGAAAAATGTTTTCAATGACACTTGTTAAAGATAGTGAGGCAGATTTTATTCAGGATCATTGCAATAGGTATAGAAACCTCAGCGATGAGATATTACAGTGAGGGAGAGAGACTGGGCTCAATGCCAAATGCAGCATAAGCAAGTGGGTATTTATAGTAAGGAGCAGGGTTCAGGGTGGTCAGTGAATAGAAAATTAGGAAACATCAGGGAAAAGGGGGGTTCTGACTAAGCTGACCTAATGGGATTCTTGTTGAGGACAGGCCAGAGTGATCAGACATCACCTTGGAGATGTGGAGGATGAGGAACGTGTTCAGGTAGCCAACGTAATCAGGTGTGGAAAGTGAGGGGTTCTGATTAAACTGACTTATCAGTGTTCTTGCTAAAACTAGATTTTACAAGGAAATGAACAGATAGATGAGCCTAGGAGAAGGTTCAGGGGCCTGACTAAAGTTTGGTCAAACAAAGAATCTTTGTCATACTTCATATATACGGCGACATTAAATTTTATTTCTTCTGGTTTTCATGTAAAGTGAGCTAAATGATGCAGGTAAAGTGAACTAAAAGATTATCTATCAGTCTTACTGAATGATTAATATTGCTAAAACTTTATGAATTTCTAACAGATTCAAAATAAGAATTGATTTTAGGAGGACAATTAAATTGTATCTCTAGTGATAGAAGGAATATTTGTCTCTCATTCTTTCTACACCAAAGTGCAATATCCCTACTTAATATATACTTAGTGGGTCATGTATTCCTTGCTGACAAGAATAAATAGAGATAGCTACATTAGATACAACCACTTTCTGGGGAAATTTTTTAAACATTACATAAATTTGTAAATTGATATAATTATTTTATTTACAAATTGTTAGACTTTCAACCTCATGATAAAAAAAAAATGTGGCACAACCTTGCTTTTGTTAAGTGTGATATCCTTATTTTGCTAGGAAAAGATTCTTTTAATAATGTTTTCTTCAGGGCCTTAGATTTTTAAGCTGCTTAAGATAAAAAAAATATCATGGGGATCAACTGGTTATTTACAAAAATGTGTAATAGGTCATCTCTTGAATAAATACCACCAAAGATGTTGGTGTAATCTCAGCTAACACTGCAAATCATATTTAATATGTAATTTAAAAATCTAAATCTTTAAGAAAGGAAGCTTCTATGGAAGTTAATAATAAATTATATCAGTTTGCTTACCACCATACCTTTATAAATGTCTGCCATTAAGAAACAGAGTTGACCTTTAGCTATATAGGGTTCTCATTTATTACTATAGTGCTTCTTTTTTAAATTGGTGTGATAGAATTTGGTAAATCTTATAATTTTCTTGATCATAGTGTTGTACTGGCCAAGTGCTATGAAAATGTATATTAAAAAGCTAAATATAATGAAAAACACATGATTAAATCACTAATTCTCCTTTTAAAAAAAAAGATTTTATTTATTTATTTGACAGACAGAGAGACAGCCAGCGAGAGGGGTAACACAAGCAGGGGGAGTGGGAGAGGAAGAAGCAGGCTCCCAGCAAGGAGCCTGATGCAGGGCTTGATCCCAGAACGCCAGGATCACGCCCTGAGCCAAAGGTAGATGCTTAACTCCTGAGCCACCCAGGCGCCCCTAAATCTCTAATTCTCCTAATAATTATATATTATTTGGGGTATTCTTCTGTAGGAAATTCAAAGCAGACTGTGAGGGCAAAGTGATTCAAGATATGTCATTAACAATGGCCAATATTGCCTCTCATACACAATTTAACATCTATTACTCTGAAAGAGACAGAGTCAATAGAATAAAGGAATAAGATACTTAACTGAGAGTTGGGTTTGAATTCATAATCTGAAATTTCCTTGACCCTTCAAACAAAAATTTGAGTCAAATTAAAATAATATTATTGGGTTCTCAATACCATCTAAATAATAAATTTGTATAGTTTTCTATAGTTTATGTGTTTCATCTTGAAACCTCTTGAAATATTTGCTTCAGGGCATGAACTACTTTAAGAATTTTACATATTTAAAAACTAAATCATTACGTCAAAAACTAAATCAAAAGAATCACCACACTTTAAAAAATCTCACCTGATGCTTTTCATGACAATTCCTAAGTATCTACATCAGGATGGGCTTGTTTTACCCTATATACGGATGAAGAAAATGTGTTTTTAAAAGTTATTTTCTACAAGGAATTTTATTATCTTTAAAATTTTATAATTTAAATTTTAGGTAGTTAACATACAGCGCAATATTGGTTTCTGGAGTGGAAGTCAGTGATTCATTACTCACATACAACACCCAGTACTCATCATAACAGGTGCCCTCCTTAATACCCATTACCCGTCTAGCCCATCCCCCACCTACCTCTTACCATCAACCCTCAGTTTGTTCCCTATGATTAAGAGTCTCCTATGGCTTGTTTCCCCTCTCTCTTTTTCTTCTTTTCCCCTTTCCCATATGTTCATCTGTTTTTTTTTTTTCTTAAATTCCACATATGAGATCATATGGTATTTGTCTTTCTCTGACTGACTTATTTCATTTAGCTTAATACACTGTAGCTCCAAACCATGTCATTGCAAATGGCAAGATTTCATTCTTTTTGATGGCTAATAGTTCATTGTATTTATACCACATCTTCTTTATCCATTCATCAGTTGATGGACATTTGGGCTCTCTCCATTGTTTGGCTGTTGTTGATAATGCTGCTATAAACATTGGGGTGCATGTATCCCTTCAAATCTGTATTTTTGTATCCTTTAGGTAAATATCTAGTAGTGCAATTGCTGGATAGTAGGGTATTTCTATTTTTAACATTTTGTTAAAATGTTTTAACATATTGCTTTCCAGAGTGGCTATACCAGCTTGCATTCCCACCAAAAGTGCAAGATTGTTCCCCCTTCTCTGCATCCTTGCCAATACCTGTTGTGTCTTGTGTTGTTAATTTTAGCCATCCTAACAGGTGTGAGGTGGTATCTCATCATGGTTTTGATTTGTATTTCCCTTATGATGAGTGATTTTGAGCATCTTTTCACGTGTCTGTTAGCCATCTGGATTCCTATTTTGGAAGAGTGCCTATTCATGTCTTCCAAATGCTGGAGTTGAGTCTATTAGATATTGCTAGGTCATGCTATAAAATAAACAACCTAAAATTCTTGATGATTTACAACATCAAATAGATATTTCTCATTGAAGTTTTGTTTGCTATGACTTTGCTTTGGGATGCAGTCCAGGTTGGGGTCTGCACAATATACCTTCATATTTTACTGCCCCAATGGACAGAGCTTTCTGGGACATGTTCATCCCATAGCCCAGGTCATAGGAAGAAAAGAGCAGGTGGAAACTTGCAATGCCTCCTAAAATATCTGCTTGGATGACATGCCTGGGTGGCACAGTCAGTTAAGCGTCTGCCTTTGGCTCAGGTCTTTTTTTTTTTTTTTTTCATGGGATTTCTTTTTTTTTTTTTT
>NC_048218.1:42188862-42267524 GCF_002007445.2 Ailuropoda melanoleuca | reverse complement strand
AGGTGGCTACCGCTTCCCGGCGCCCTGACACGGCGGCTCCCTCCCCCTTCTGTTTAGCTTCCGATATCTGTGCGCGGTTTCACGGCTCCCCGCTTCGTACCTCGATACTCAGCGCTGGAGATGTTCATTTGTAGAGATCCAGATGTATCTTCCTGCGTCTCAGGCTGATTCCGTGGATATTCCTGCTGGTCTGGTACCTATCCACTTGGCTCAGGTCTTGATCCCAGGGTCATCGGACTCTGTGCTCAGTGCAGAGCCTACTCCTCCCTTTTCCTCTGCTGCTCCCTCTTCCTCTGCTGCTCCCCCTGCCGTGCTCTCTCTGTGTCAAATAAATAAATAAATAATCTTTAAAAAAAATAAAAATAAAAATAAAATGTCTGCTTGGATGTGGCATACACCTCCCAATAGCTAACACAAGGTAATTGTGGAAAACAAAAGGAATTAAGGATTGAAGTCAATGGGAGTAGGATTGTATTATCTGCCTATAAAGAAGGAAGACTGAATAGTTGACAACAATAATGCAATTTGCTGTTCAAAGTTTCATGATCATATTTTCATAAACATAGTCTCCTCCTCTTTTTCCTATGTTATCATCAGCTCTGTCTGATGCGTGGTACATAAAAAAAAATGATTTGGGAATCCTAGGGGTTTTGATCTAGTTTTACAAATAAGTATAAAGAAATTATCTAAGAAAAATTAAAAGGTGGGACCAAGTAACTTCCAAGTACCGTAAAGTGTAAATTCCATAGGAATTCAGAGAAAGAAAAATTAGTTTGTAGATGGAAGAAGATGATACATTGAGGAATTGGGGAAAATTTTAAGAAATGAAATAAATCTTTAAGAAATGATGTATTTTTATTGGCATAGAAGATCTATGAGGACATTTGGATGTGAAAAAGAGCATGGACAGCTAATGTGACCTTGATAGATATTGATAGCATTTTAAAGATTTACTCTGCTCATAGAAAAGGCTTCTGTTGTATAATTAGGAGATATGATTGGATAGGTAAGTTAAAATCAGTTACTGCAAAACTGTAAGCCAAAATACAAAATAAATATGAGTCCACACTGATATACTTAAATTACTGAATAAATAAATATGTATGGGAAAGGAGACAGATATCCTACATAGAAGAAAATACATAGAATTTATATATGTACATACACAACTCTACATACAATTTATGTAGATATTCTGCCCTCGAGGGAGTGAGGCGTACTTACCACTCCTTAAAAGTGGGCTAAGCATGTTCTAAATAGTCCAGTACAGAAAGGAAGAAAAAAGAGTAGCTTTACAGTACAGACACCTGACAAACACAACCTCAACTAGAGATAAATCATGATAACTTTTGATATGATGTAATAAAAATGGCGCTTTTTCTCTGTGGTTGTCTTAGCTCCTATTTAATCTTTAGAAAAGCCTAAGATAAATCCCAGTTGAGGGATATTCTAAAAAAAATGCTCTTTGTTTGTAGTCTACTATTTTCGTTACTGGGGCTCTGTTGGTGTGGTGGTAAAATGAGAGAGGGGACATAATCTATATAATTATAATTATGTACCTGTGTTTCTTGGCTGTGACCTACTCAGTGGTATAACTTTTTTTGCTCTCTTCCTTTGGGTGAGATAGTAAGGTTAGAGAGGATAGGGTGTATGGAATTCTCTTTTCTCCTCCATGTGGATGAGGCTCTGTTAAAATCTCTTTCTTTGGAGTATAGGACTTTTTATGGAGAATGCGCAGGGATATTTTAATTTTTTTTTAAATTTTACAATGAGTAACATTTACTTCTTCCTCCTACAGCCATGAGGAGCTCTTTCTCAGGTCTTTACTATGATAGCTTGGTGGGGAACATGGAGGTAAAACCCATGAAAGTTGAGAGACTCCCTAAGACTGCAGTCCCCAGGATTTTCTCACTCCCGCACTCAGCTTCCACTAATTGATCAAAACTACCATTTAACTGTTCCTCTCGGTTTATGGCCCAAGAGGCTTCAGTTTCAGGTAAACTGATCTCAGTTGTGATTCCCTATATTTGCCTGTCTCTTCAGATTTCAGATGGTGATTTGCTCTTACAAGCCTAATTTTTTGATAAGCCCAAGTAATATTGATTTCAGTTTGCTCCTCCTATTCTTCTTGTAAGGGTGGGTGTGACAACTTTAAGTTGCTTACATGTCAGTGGTGAAACCCAAGTTTTATCATTTCCTTACAATCTGAAAAACTTCATTTATGTTCTTGTAGTTCAGAATCTACTTTTGATGACTTTTCTAAGCATTAGTTTTTCTGAAACCATCTTTATTTCACTTTCAATTTTGAAAAGTATTTTTGCTAGGTATAGCATTTTAGTTTCATTTTAATATTTGTCCTTCAGTATGTACTTTAATGGTTTTGTTCCATTTTCATGTCTCTTTAATTTCTGATAAAGATTCTGGGTTTTTTCTAATTTTGTTGTTGTTGTTGTTGTTCTCTGTATATATCTCTTTACCCTGGCGACTTTTCAGATTTTTAAAAACATTTTATTTATTTATTTCAGAGAGAGAGCAAGAAAGCATGAGAGGGGAAAGGAGCAGAGAGAAAGGGAGAAGCAGACCCCCGCTAAGCAGGAAGCCTGATGTGGGGCTCAATCCCAGGACCCTCGGATCATGACCTGAGCCGAAGGCAGACACCTAACCAGCTGAGCCACCCAGGCACCCTCAGATTTTTTTTTTTAATCAGTGGTGCTCAGCAATTGGATTTTAATGTGCTCTAGTAGAGTTTTTTATTTGTCCTGCTTGGGTTTCATTGATATTCTTGGATGTGTAGGTCTAAAATTTGCCTCAATATGGAAAATTTGTGAGACTTTTTCAAAAAAAATGTTTTCTGTCCACATTTATCTCCTTTTTCTACCCCAAATATATGTATGTTAGGTGGCTTAATACTGCCCTGAGGGCCACTGAGACTGTTATGTTTTCAAGTTTACTGATATTTTTTTCTGTAATATGTAACTATTAGTGGTGGGAGAGTCTGTGTTCTGTTGAGTGGAGGTCTCTGGTCCTTGGATTTCCCACAAGGAGTTTTATATGGGGATTCACTCTAGAATAAAGATAGCCAAAGGAAATAGCAAGCACAAAGCAGCTTTTTAAAGGGAAAGTACACTCTCAAGGTGGGAGAGCAGGTAGGTTCTCCTAGATCGAATTGGCCCTAGGTTGTTTGGGGATTGGATATTTATTGTCTTTCTCGGCTGGGAATGTGATGTACAGTGGAGAGGTCTCTAATGGAGACTGTTTCCTATCATTTAGGGGACTCCTCCCACAGGTTGGGAGGGGGAGTTTTTGAACCCACAAGGTTTGTACTGGAACTGTCATGGCAGCCTTTCTCCATGGGGAAAGGGGGCTGTACCCACAATGCCAATGTATGTATTGAGTCTAGGAGTTACCTTGGGGCAGAAGTGGAAGAGGAGAGCACATGCTTTGCACCTGTGGCTCTTGATCTGTCAGGCTGAACTTTATCCAAGTGTTTGCATCATTTTACATTACCCCCAAAAATGGATGATATTTTTTATTTTCCACTTCTTGCCTATGTTTGGTAAAGTCAAACTTCAAATTGTATTCTGTGTGGCAGAGATGGAAATCCATTTCGTAATAACTGAAGCCTGGAATTTATGGGACAGAATAACAGAGAAGGGACTAATGTAGAAAAAGAGTTTCAGAAAATAGCCTGGGATCCTCTTGATTTCAACATTGAATCTAAAGTGAAAATTCATAAGGAGGAAGTTCACAAGCATTCATGAAGGGGAAATTTTGTAGCGATAGCCTATCCTGGTTCTAAGTTGAGTTTCCCTGATGATATTAAGGATTTTAAAACCTGTTTTTGACCTTTCTTGTATGTTGCATTTTTTTTGTGAAATATCTGTTCAAAATTTTGCCCATTTTTATTGAGTTGTGTTTTTATTATTGAGTTTCAGGAGTTGGTAATATATTCTAGATGAGAAGATGTTTTTAAACCTGATGATATCCAGTTTATCAATTTTTCTTTTATGGTTATTGCTTTCTATGATCTGACTCATTTTTTTTTCATTTTCTTAAGTCAAAATATATATTTTTTAGAAATCTTTTCTCTTATAACCTCATGGTTTTAGCTTCTATGCATAGATGTGGCTCATTTTAAATTAAATTTGCTATAAGGTATGAGAAAAATTAAAAAGTTAAATTTTTTCTAATGAACATTCAGCTATTCTGGCATCTTTTTGAGAAAAACTTTCCAGGTGGTGGGGGGAGGTAAGATGGTGGAGGATCCTAGGCTTATCTCATCTCCAAAAAACAACTGCATAGCCATCAAATCATTCTGAATACCCAAGAAATTGACCTGAAGATTGACAGAATCAACTACAGCTAGAGGGAGAAAGAGGCTGTATAAAGGAAGTTAGGAAGTGCAGAGACTGATTTGGGGGATAAAGGGATCATGGGTGCTGTGGATGGGAGGGAGCTCTGGTCATAGAGAAAGGCACAAGAGAGAGTAGTACACAGGGAATCACACAGGGATAACACTTTCCCAAAGCTGTTGGCAGGGAAAACAAGAATGGCTGATTTTCATGACTTTTTGCAACCAGTGGGTCTAGAAGACTGGTGTTTTAAAGGTCAGTGGGCTTGGCTGTGGTAGAGTTCTAGGGCCCTGCCCTGCTTCTGGAGAGAAGACAAGCAAGCAACCAGGGGCGGACTGTGCAATTTGAGGACTGCCTAAGACTCACAGGAGAGAGATTCTTCACTATTCTTGGAGCATATCTGTGAGAGGTGGCATTCTCAAAGATGCCTTTCTGGGGACAAGAAAACCCCAGTAGGCATCATTTCCCTTCCCTGCTCCCCTTCCCTGCTCCTCAGCAGAAGCACAAACACACCTGCGAAGATCCAAACACTTCCCACTACAGGCAAGAAAAGCCTCTTCAGATAACTGGCCTGAAGTATAGAGCAGCCACAACACAACGTCAGAACCCACACAGCACACATCAGAGACTTTCCCAGAAGCTCCAGGACTGGACAGCATATGACCTCTTATTCATAAAGCCATTACACTCAGGAGCAGGAAACAGAACAGGCTTTTCTAACACAGAGAAGACAGAGACTTAGACAAAATGCCATGGTGGAGGAATTCATCCCAAATGAAAAAACAAGAAAAGGTTACAGTCAGAAATCTAAATAAAACAGAAATAAGTAATATGCCTGCTGAAGTACTTAAAACAACAATCATAAGGCTTGAGAAAAGAATGGAAGACTTCAGGGAGGCCCTTACCATGGAGATAAAAGAGTTAAAAAACAGTCAGAAATGAAAAATGCAATAACTGAAATTCAGAACAGACTGGATGTAATGAACACATGGATGGAAGTAGCAGAGGAATGAATGAGTGATATAGAAGATAAAACAATGGAAGATAATGAAACTGAACAAAAGAAAGAATTAGGGATCATGAATAGAGATTGAGGGAACGTAGTTACTCCATCAAATGTAATAGCATTTGTATCATAGGAGTCCCAGAAAAAGAAGAGAGAGAAAAGAAGGCAGAAAATTTATTTGAGGAAATAATAGCTGGAAACTTTTCCAATCTGGGGAAGGAAATATACATCCAAATCCAGGAGGCACAGAGAACTCCCATCAAAATCAACAAAAACAAGCCAACACCAAGACATACTGTAATTAAATTTGCAAAATATAGCAATAAAGAAAAAATCCTAAAAGCAGCAAGACAAAAGAAGTCCCTAACTTACCAGGGAAGACCAATAAGTTTAGCTGCAGATCTCTCCACAGAAACTTGGCAACCCAGAATGGAGTGTCATGATATATTTAACAAACTGAATGGGAAAATCTGCAGCCAAGAATACTCTATCCAGCTAGTATTTTATTGAGAATAGAAGGAGAGATTTAAAAAAGTTTCCTAGGCAAACAAAAACTAAAATAGTTTGTGACCACTAAACCAGCCCTGCAAGAAATATTACAAGGGACTCTTTGAGTGGGAAAGGACAGATCAAAAGTGACAAAGACTAGAAAGGAACAGAGAAAATCTCCAAAAGCAATGACAAAAGAAATAATAAGATGGCACTAAATACACATCTATCAATACTTACCCTGAATGTAAATGTACTAAACATTCCAAACAAAAGATACAGGGTGTCAGAATGGATTAAAAAAAAAAACAAAAAAACAGACCCATCCATATGCTGCCTACAAAGGACTCATTGGAAACCTAGAGACACCTGCAGATTGAGGGTGAGGGGGTGGAGAAATATTTTTCATGCAAATGGATGTCAAAAGAAAGACGGAGTAGCCATACTTATATAAGAGAAACTAAATTTTAAAGCAAAGACTATAACAAGAGATGGAGAAGGGCACTATATCATAATGAAGGGTACTATCCAACAAGAAGATCTAACAATTCTAAATACTTCTGTCCCCAATATGGGAGCACCCAAATATATATTAAAAAATAACAAACATAAAATAATTCATTGATAATAATACAATAATAGTAGGGGACTTTAATACCCCACTTAAATCAATGGACAAATCATCTAAGCAGAAAATCAACAAGGGAACAATAGCTTTGAATGACACACTGGATCACTTGGACTTAACAGATATTAAGAACATTTCATCCTAAAGCAGCAGAATTTGTGTTCTTTTCAAGTGCACATGGGACAATCTCCAGAAAAGACCAGATACTGGGTCACAGATCAGGCCTCACCAAGTACAAAAAGATTGAGATCATACCATGCATATTTTCTGGCCACAACTCCATGAAACTAGAAGTCAAGCGCAAGAAAAAATTTGGAAAGACCACAAATACATGGAGTTTAAACAACATGCTACTAAAGAATGAATGGGTCAACCAAGGAATCCAAGAAGAAATTAAAAAATACATGGAAACAAATGAAAATGAAAATAGGTAGTTCCAAACCCTTTGGGATGCAGCAAAAGCAGTCATATGAGGGAAGTATATTGCATTACAGGCCTCCTTGAAGAATCAAGAAAAATCTGAAATATGTAACCTAACCTTACACCTAAAATAACTAGAAAAAGAACAACAAACAATGTCTAAAGCCAGCAGAAGAAGGGAAATAATAAATATTAGAGCAGAAATACATGATATAGAAACTAAGAAAATAGTAGAACAGATCAATGAAAGCAGGAGCTGGTTCTCTGAAAAAAACTTAGTAAAATTTTAAACCCCAGTCAGACTTATCAAAAAGAGAAAGTACCCAAATAAATAAAAACACAAATGAGAGATGAGAAATAACAACCAACACCACAGAAATATAAACAATTATAAGAGAATATTATGAAAAATTGTATGTCAACAAATCTCACAACCTAGAAGAAATGGATAAATTCCTAGGAACCTATAAACTACCAAAACTGAAACAGGAAGAAATAGAAAATTTGAACAGACCCAAAACCAGCAAAGAAATTGAATCAGTAATCAAAAATCTCCCAACAAACAAAAGTCCAGGGCCAGATGGCTTTCCAGGGAACTTCTACCAAATGTTTAAAAAAGAGTTAGTACCTAGTTTTCTCAAAATATTCCAAAAAAAAAAAAAAAGAAGAAGAAATGGAAGGAAGACTTCCAAATTCATTCCACAGGGGCAAAGCTACCCTGATAACAAAACCGGGCAAAGACTCCACTAAAAAAGAGAACTACAGGCCAATATCCCTGATGAATATGGCTGCAAAAATTCTCCATAAAGTGCTAGGAAATTGAATCCAACAGGACATTAAAATAATTATTCAACACAATCAAGTGGGATTTACTCCTGAGCTGTAAGGGTGGTTCAATATTCACAAGTCAATCAACGTGATACACCACATTAATAAAAGAAAGAATAAGAACCATATGATCTTGTCAATAGATGCAGTAAAAGCAAGACAGAGTACAACATCCACTCATGATAAAAACCTTCAACAAAGTAGGATTAGAAGGAACACATCTCAGTATAATAAAGGCCATATATGAAAAACCCACAGCTAATATCATCCTCAGTGGGGAAAAACTGAGAGCTTTCCGTGTATGGCTAAGAGCAAGACTGTCCACCCTCACCACTGTTATTTAACATGGTACTGGAAGTCCTAGTCTCAGCAATCAGAAAACAAAAAGAAATAAAAGGCAACCAAATCAGCAAGGAAGAAGTCAAACTTTCACTATTTGCAGATGACATGATACTCTATATAGAAAAACCAAAAGACTCCACCAAAAAATTGCTAGAACTGATATACAAATTCAGTGAAGTCGTAGCATACAAAATCAACGTATCTGTTGTATTTCTATTCACAAATAATGAAGCAGCAGAAGGTGAAATCAAGGAATCAATCCCATTTACAACTGCACCCAAAATCATAAGATACCTAGAAATAAACCTAACCAAAGAGGTAAAAGATCTGTATTCTGAAAACCATAAAACACTTATGAAGGAAACTGAAGATGACACAAAGAAATGAAAAACCATTGCATGATCGTGGATTAGAAGAACAAATACACTACTCAAAGCAGTCTACACATTTAATGCAATCCTTATCAAAATATCACCAGCATTTTTCAGAGCTAGACAAACAATCCTAAAGTTTGTATAGAAACCACAAAAGACCCCAAATAGGCAAAGCAATCTTGAAAAAGGAAAGCAAAGCTGGAGGCATCACAATTCTGGACTTCAAGTTGCATTACTAAAGCTGTAGTGAAGAAGACAATACAGTACTGGCACAAAAACAGACACATAGATCGGTGGAATAGAAACCCAGAAATGGACCCACAACTATATGATCAGTTAATCTCTGACAAAGCATAAGTGACTATCCAGTGGGAAAAAGATGGTCTTTTCAGTAAATGGTGTTGGGAAAACTGGACAGCAACATGCAAAAGAACGAAACCAGCCACTTTCTTATACCATACACAAAAATAAATTCAAAATGGATGAAAGACCTAAATGGGAGACAAGAAACCATCAAAATCCTAGAGGGGAACATAGGCAGTAACCTCTTTGACATTCGCAGTAGCAACTTCTTACTAGATCTGTCTCCTGAGTCAGAGCAAAATAAACTATTGGGGCCACATCAAAATGAAAAGCTTCTGCACAGATAAGGAACTAATCAACAAAACCAAGGGGCAATTTACAGAATAAGAGAATATATTTGCAAATGACATATCCAATAAAGGGTTAGTATCCAAAACATATAAAGAACTTATAATACTCAACACTCAAAAAATGAATAATCTAATTAAAAAATGGGCAGAAGACATGAATAGACATTTCTCCAAAGAAGACATACAAATGGCCAACAGACACATGAAAAGATGCTCAACATCACTAACCATCAGGGAAATACAAATCAAAACTACAATGAGATATCACCTCATGCCTCTCAGAACTGCTTAAAAGGAACAGATGTTGGTAAAGATGGGGAGAAAGGGGACCCCTCTTACGATGCTGGTGGGAATGCAACCTGGTACTGCCACTCTGGAAAACAGTATGGAGGTTCCTCAAAAAGTTAAAAATAGAACTACCCTATGATCTGGCAATTGCACTACCAGGTATTTACCCAAAAGATACAAAAACACTGATTGGAAGGAATCCATGTACCCTGACATTTATAGTGACATTATCTATCTATCTATCTATCATCTATCTATCTATCTATCTATCTATCTATCTATCTATCTATCATCTATCTATCTATCTATCTTCTATCTATCTATCCATCTATCCATCCATCTATCAATCATCTATCTATCATCTATCTATCTATAGGATATATATATATATATATATTATTCAGCCATAAAATTTAAAATTTGGAATTTAAGAATCAAAGCAAATGAACATAAGGGAGAAAAAGAGAAGCCAACCAAAAAACAGACTCTTATCTACAGAGAACAAACCGATGGTTACTGGAGGGGTGGTGGATGAGAAGATGGGCTAGATGTATGATGGGGATTAAGGAGGGCACTTGAATCTTGTGATGAGCACTGGGTGTTGTTTGTAAGTGATGAGTCACCAAATTCTACTCCTGAGACCAATATTGCACTGTATGTTAACTAACTAGAATTTAAAGCAATATTTGGGGGGAAAAAAGAAGCACAAAAATGAAAAGAAAAACAAACAAAAGAACCTTTCCTTTTCTCACTGGATGATTTTATACTTTTGTTACAAATCGATTAATTGTATAAGTCTGGATCTAGTCCTGGGTTCTTTATCTGTTGATCCTTATGACAGTAGCTTGATTATAGTAGCTTTGTACTATGTTTGAAGACAGGTAATATAAGACCTTCAAATTTGTTCTTTTTCAAGAATGCTATTTATAATCTGGTGGGTTTTTTTGCATTTTGTGTACATTTTAGGTTAAAATTTAAAATTTCTAAAAAAATAAGTACTGCTGAGATGATTTTTGGAGTTGCTTTTACTATATAAAGAAATTTTCAGGGAATTTCCAATTTATGAACATGTGTATCCCTTTTTTTTTTAGATCTTCTTTAATTTCCTTTAGTGATATTTTGTAGTTCAGTGTGGGTCTAACTCATCTTTAAAAAAGAATGCATTCCAAATTACTTTGGTTTTGATGGCATCATACGAGTTTTTAAAAAAATATTCATCCTATAGTTTTTGTTGCTAGTACAGAGAAATGCAATAGATTTATGTACCTTAACTTTGTATACTGAATTTTTTTCAAAATTCACTTAGTACTCCTATGTATATGCATGAGAGTAATGCATACAAATGGCCACTAAAATCATGTGCAGAAATGTTCATAGCAGCATACTTTTGTAATAGCTGAAGATGAAACCAACCAAATGTTCATCTAGAGAAGAATATATAATTATATAGTCAGTGGGATATGATACAATATATATAAAAATAAACTACTACATATGAAAACATGGATCAGTCTTCCAAAGAAATTGTTGAGTGAAATTACCTAGACATAAATTTTATTTATATAAAATTCAAAAGTAGATAAAAATGTCTGTGATATTAGAAGTCAGAATATGATTAAGCTTTGGAGAGGAAAGATGAAGGTCATTGGATGGTTTACATGAGAAACTTCTGAAATATAGATAATTGTCTGTTTTCTATCATGTTTGGAGGTTAACTGGGTGTATTAGTTTTGTCATAATTCATGTATATGTACACTTCTTGTTTATGTACTCTTTATGCATGTTATATTTTCATAGAAAAGTTACTTAAAATTTTTTCCTACTTATTCCTATATAGATTTTATAAACCAAACTATTAAAATTCAGTATTGTTCTGGGGAAACTATATTCAGTCCCTTATTGATGAAAAGTAAAACTGCAGTGAGGAAAAGATGAATGACTGTAACAATAACAGCTGCTGAACCAGAAGCTTTAACAATACTCTAAAAATGCAGAAAGCGAATTCACCTTACAATTATTCAAGCAAGTTCTTATTTAATATATTTTTTGCATATGTAAATAAAAGTCATTGTATTTATTGAATCACTAATACACTTCTGGGTAATTTGTATTCTTTAAATAATTTACTCTCTTCCAATAAAAAAATTCAACAATGGGGAACATTTATAAAAAATAATTGGGCTGGATACATGAACAACTGTGGAGAAAAGAAATATCGCCTCTTAGATTTTCCATTTTCTTTTACATCTTTTGTAAGCCATTTAATCCTGAGCCTGCTGATTGGGTAGAGCAGACAGGTAACTGCCTATGGTGACTATATATAAAGGTTTTTAAAACATCAAGGGAATGGATTACAATACAGTGCCATTTAACGGTAGGTTTTATAAGTGATTCTTTATTTAACTTGCAAAAAGAAAATGGAAATGCTTCAGCTACAATAAATACATACACATCTACGCACACACACACACACACACACACACACGCAAATGGGAATAATCAGGTATTCCAGAAATGTGAAATGTTTTACTAATTTTTTATGATATTTTCTATGAATCAATTATGAGTTAATAATTAAATTTATTTCTAAATATAGTTTTTATTTATATATTGAGTTCTTTCCATTCTTAAAATATTGAATACATTCAGTATAATATGGAAAAATAATGAAAGAATATCTATTTCAGAATAAATCTAATTATTAGCCTGCCCATGGCACCTACCTTCAGGCTTCCATATCACAGTTTTTATACTGTTTGATGTATATTCTCTTCAGGTACTTGGCTCTGGGCATAGCATGCAGGAATGAAATGGAGTATTAACCAGCCTCAAAACCAGGAATAACTCCTCAAGCTTGTGATATTACTGAGCCTTTCTCAGAAAGCTATTTTTTTTGCCTGAACAAGAAAGAAACTTCTCTTAACAATATTGTTTATAAGTAAGATCCAGAGATATCAGATAGTTTGGAGGAGGCACCAGCTCAGTAGAACATAAGGGGTAATCATTCTCCAGCAGAGGATGATAAACAGATCATGTGGTAGTGATAATGCTAGCAGCAGTCCCTGATCCAGTGGGATCTGTCAAGCAGGTTCTAAAGCAAACTTGGGAACCATATAAGAACTGTGGACATTGGACCATTGGCAGCCATTATAGGGTGACATTGCAATGCCTGGCTCATAAGTATAAAAATGCTTTCATTTTTACTGTGTTAAAGCCAGCATTCTTGCTAATAGAAAAGAGGTGTGCAGGCGAGAAACCTCTGATATGGTGTGCATAAGGTGAAATGGATCACAGAGATGACAAATCAAATTGGAAGAGGATCAAGCAGAGACCTAACTCTGAAGAGCTACCAGGGTTTCATGGATTCAAATTGTAGATAATGAAGGAGGGTTGACACTCAAAAATCAAACCATGAGCATTCTAGGAATTTGAATTTGGGGCTCCTGCCAGGGTGCTAAATCTTGTGTCATAAACAAGGTCGCCTTATTGATAAACTCTCACATATTCAATTTTCTATTATGCCACCCTTGTTCCAGAAGCCTCATTATCCACTCCTAGGCATATGTTTCTGGTTCCTTTTGGTACCTACCAGCCAGAACCTATGGCTTGCAGAGTTTGTAATACCTTTCCTTCCATACTGGCTTAGTCCTTCCCCAGGCACGCTATGCTAGTGATTAGTTTGGTGACCAGGAGGACACATAGGAGCATATCCTAAGCTGGAAAGCATTTGGTGAGGCACATCCCTCATATGAAGTTTACAATAATTTTTAAGAAGGGAGAGCCCTTTTTCCTCATGAGAATGGTTTGACCATTTATACAACTTAAATGGCTCAGGAAAATCTCTCCAACCCCAAGCTTCCCTCTCCTTCCTTATCAAGGTCCTAGATACTTGGACATTTGCCAAATCTGTGATTTTAAAATTGTCTACATTTCTGCTACTGTTAAGATTGGGTCCTGATCCTGGTCCACATTTTAGCTGCCTTCAGGCTGTACTCTATGAAGTTTACTTAAAATGCTTCCATGGAGGTCCCCTGGCTCTCACACTTTTCTTTTAATTGGTATTTAATTGCTTAAGCTGGTAATTTTCTCTTTTCAAAGCTTTGGTATTACTCCATGATAGGCACCCAATTTAGCAGTCCTTATTTATAACTGTCATTTGCCCTGTACCTCTCTAATGTCAGAGAAAAGCCAGTTCATCTCCTTTCTCTCCCCCAGGTCACCACAGGTAAGTATCTTAGCAATTGCATTCTGTAGGATCTTTTTTTTTAAAGATTTTATTTGTTTATTTGACAGAGAGACAGCGAGAGAGGGAACGCAAGCAAGGGGAGTGTGAGACGGATAAGCAGGCTTCCCGCAGAGCAGGGAGCCCGATGTGGGGCTTGATCCCAGGACCCTGGGATCATGACCTGAGCCGAAGGCAGACGGTTAATGGCTGAGCTGCCCAGGCACCCCTGCATTCGATGGGATCTTAAGAAACATCAATATCCAACTATGGAGTGCCAGGATTCTCATTGTTCACTAGCTGGCAAGAGAACAAACTTTAGAATCCTTCGAGTCTGCTTCTTAGGGCCAATCCTGGTACCAACAACTGTCTTAGGGTGGGTTCCCTAGAAGCAGAAACTGAGACAAATATTTGGGAGCACAAGATTTATCAATGAAAGAAAGCAGGATGACACATTGGAAAGCTTTGCAAGGATGTGGTCTCAGCTGAATTCTAAATTGCACGAATTGTAACACAAAATTGATCCCATCTTCAGGCGAGTGGACTGGGATTTTGTGTTCCCCTTTTAGTCAGTCATTGGTTGTGGGCTTCCTCTGGGTGGGCAAAACCTATCAGATGAGGCAGGTTCTATTTTGCCAAGGACAACTTTCCAAAGAGGGGGAAGTCTGTGAGCCATTAGCCATTATCACTCACAACAACTGGGGAATAGGTGCATGGGCTCAGAAAAGGTGACGGGTGACTTTGCTACAAGTGAATTACAGCAAGCATGAAGAACTAGATTTTGAAATTGATATCCAGTTTCAAAACGTGCAATCTACCTGGTACTTGATATTTTATTTTTTCAAAAAATGATAGAAATATTTATACTGGATATGTTTTATTATCTCCCAATTAAGAATTGACTAGTTAGATATATTTTTAAATGATTTTACATGGTAATTTTTTTCTTATTTTTATAATCCAAGATTTTTATTACCTGTACTATAATTAGCAATGAGAATATTTAATTCTAGTAAGTGCATAAGTCATTGGTAATATTGAAATCATCTTGAAATTGTCTGGTGTAAAAAACTAAATAGTCTACATAATGAAAAAAATATTACATGAATGCAAAGAAGTATTCTTGATTATAATGTCATATTTGTATAATTTTGTTAATAATCTTATTTGAAAATAATATTCCCTTATGTCTAAGGCTTATGCTAAGATGAACTACCTATAAAACATATATATAAATGAGGATAAATACAAATCCATTGGAAAATCTGCTGGAATAACTAATAAAGAGGCAGTGTAGAGGCTGGACTTCTAAACTCATCAATCAGAATCAGCTGTCTATAAGCAGGAATCCCTACTAACAGCTTCTGTCAGTATCCTGATGGATTTCACTGGATTTTATTTGTAATGAGAGACTGACAAGATGCACTATTGTGAATGAAGGTCTTTCTCCTCTAGATTAATCAAGTAGGTACTTGTTACCAAAATCATACCACTCATAATTTCATCCATACAGTGTTTGCCAATTTGTGTTCCCAGAGCAATTTCTAACAATAAAAGAAAGCCCATGAAATGCTGATAAAAATGTATATTTTATAGTACTGAACAATCTTTCAACCACTGTCACATTTTTCCTCTCATTTGATTTTTGCAACTGCAGAATGAAGTTGGCAGGGCATACCATGTCTGGATTTTTGGTTTGTTTGTGTTATGTTTTTTTTATTTGTTTGTTTGTCTTACAGTTTTTGGTGAGAAACAGATATTAACACATATCCAAGGCAATATAGAAAGGAAGTGTTAGATCCAAAACCAGGCTCTAGCCCATTTCCTGATATCTCCAAAGTCTTTTGGCATTTATAATGTTACAGTGTTTTCTCTCAATAGATAACAAAGCATTTTACAAATACGTTTGTAAAAAATACATAGCGTAATTTTCATTTTATGAATGAAATAGATCAGTCACATAATCCTAGAGGCTTAATAACACAAAGTTAAGTGGGCGCCATTTGATCCTTCCCTGTATTTGGAGAATGACAATTTTGCTAATTACTGCCTTTTCAGTCCTTATCAGCAGGACTTGGACTTGGCTGAGGATTTTAGCAATGGAATAATACTTACTGAAGTGGCCCAAATTCAAGAAGCAAGCTAAAAGAGCATGGCAGTACAATTCAAAAGACCTTCCCAACAGGAAACAGCTTAACATGTTTGCTTTGTTCTATTTACTGTGCAGTGCTGTTTTATCAGCTGCTTAACTTAAAGATGGCTCACATGTTTCTTCCCTCCCCTCTGACAAGGAGGCAGCAGGTGCAAAGATCAAGTTCCTTTCCTGATGTGGAAACATGGCATTCAGCAGAGTAGGCAGGGGCTCAAATCAAACAATAGTTGTCAAGAGCATCAGCCCTACAGAACAACTGCCAACCTTCTGCACTCCTCGGATCCCAACCTCTTCACCTCCAGCTTACTCCATTCTCCTCTTCGATTGGATCCTCAGGAATGATTCCAACAGTGGGCAGACAATAAACAGCAAGGGTTCAAGAAAATAGCGAAAATGAGACAACGAAGTATTTTTACTGCCCTTTTAGAAATCTGTACTCTCCTGGAAGTGTTGTATTTGGCCACTGTACCACAAAGCAAAAAGGGGGAAATCTGAAGGGGTTAACACCAGCTTCATGATGTGGCATCTGGTTTGTATCTGAGGCTTTGTGCTCGTGCCAGTCTCAGGCCTAGGTAATTTATAATAGCCTCAAGTTCCAATATAAAAAGCACATAGCTGCAGGGAGACATGTCAGCTTCCCTTACATAGCCTGTCATTTCCTTGGAAACATAATAATTAAGATGTCTGGTATAACTGCTTCTGCCAGAAATATTTTTAGATTTCAGCCCATTTCAAGAAACTCTAAATTCAAGAGGGGAATTATTAAATACTGCATGAAAAACTAAGGAAAGTACTCTTACAGGTTTGTTCTTGCAAAAGGAACAGGTACTTCATCCAAATCTCTTGACAGTAAATAGAGGAATACCTAAACTTGAATTAAAAATAAAGGAATTGGCATCAGTTTGATTAGAGAAAAAGCAGTTGAGATGGGGGAGAAACATTCACTCTTAATCAAAAGCAGTTTTTCAGTCTAAAGGACTGACACAATTTTAAAAGTAGACTGGCACCATCCCCCATCCTCAAATTAATGCAGCTGTTTCTTCTGATCATGCACATGATTCATAAACAAGCTACTTATCATAGTATGGGGGCACTACTGAGGATGCTACCCAGTATCCATTTGCTTGCGACTATCAGAAGAGGCAGTGCATGACATTTGTATGGCGAATTAATTTCCTGGAGAGATGATAAAATGGCCTACTGCATTAAAATACTTTACCCCGTAATATGTTTAACTCATAGAGGAATACCATTAGATAGTTAAGAGGAAGACTTGAATTCAATAGGTTAAAATAATTTAAAAGAGAGACTGGAAAGTACACTTTAATGGAGAATGCTATTTTTCTGGCCTCTTTCAGGTTTTCTTAATAAAAATTCTTATTTTTAGGCAAAGACATACATTCAATTCAATCATAATAAAACAGCCAATGATGCTATGATGATAGCAAAGATTGTATTACATTTTTATGATAAATATTAAGAAAAAGAGTAAAAAGGTATTCAGATTCAACTAACATTTGTTTAAAACCTACTATGATCTGGATGTTGTGCTAGGTGACCACCCCACAGACACTATCTCATTTAATTCTCAGAACCATCTATTGAAGGATCTATTCTGTACTAAAGAAGCTGAATTTCAACATCATAGTTATTAAAAGGCAAATTTGTGATTTGTCTCCACCACTCTTAGTGACTCCTTTCTTTTTGAACTACATTTCTTTAAAAACCTATTAGTTTTCATGGAAGGTCATTGAAAATAGCATGCCAAAATCTTTCTTTCCTCAAGAATAAATATTAGAAATATAACTCTTTCATATATTTACCATACCTCATTGCACAAAAGGGTCTTCTGAGAATTAGAAGAACTCATTTTGAAGAGCCATTGAAGTTACAGTAATACTAGGTTAAACAGACTGACTCTGTTTCAAAGTGTGACTTAAAGGCTTATATAGACTTTGCTAACACAAATCCAAGAAGTAGAACCTTAATGACGTAATGTTCATTTTCCTTATCTTGCTCTATTTTTCTTCTGCACTCGTCACCTCTCTGCTCTAACTCTACTTCTTTTGCTGTATCTGTTTCTCTCTGTATGCTTCCATGTAGATGTATCTGTCCTCCTGTCTGCCTAAATATATTTGCTGCTCCTCCATCCACTCCACTAAAGTGAGCAACACCTTGAGAGCGGAGGGCCGCCTGTTGGGTTCACTGGTATTTTCCTTCACCTGATTCATCATAAGCTCAATAAATATTTGTTGGATGAAGAAATGATGCACTTACTGACTTTCAAATAAGAGTGTCTGATTTACATGTGCAGTGGGTTGAATAGTGTCCTCCCCAAATTCATGCTTACCTGGAACCTCAGAAAGTGACCTTATCTGGAGATTAAATCATTCTGGATTTAGAGTGACTTTAAATACAATGACCTGTGTCCTTATAAGAACAGGAAAGGACACAGACACAAGGAAAAAGGCCATGTGAAGATGAAAGCAGAGATTGGAGTGATGCTACCACAAGCTAAGGAATGTCCAGGGTGCCTAGAGTCTTCAGGGGGATCAAGGCAGTGCTGACACATGATTTCAGACTTCTAGCCTCCAGAGAAAATAAAATTCTGTGTTTTAAGCCAATCAGTATGTGGTACTATGTTACGGGAAGCTCTAGGAAACTAATACAACAGGAACGTTCTTTTTGTGTTTCAGGAATTTTACCAACTTGGGCTATGAAAAGAATTTGCCAGAGTCCACTCTTCCCAGAGAAACAAGCAAGATAGGTGAGATGCGGAGGTGAATAAGATTAAGTGATATTTAAGGAATTTACAGTTCCTAACTCCAGGGGAAATAGGAAAAGCACATAAACAATTGCAAGTCACAAAAAATAAGCAAGTTTGCTAAATGGCAGTGAAGCAATTTAAGTTAGTAGATGTGAAAAAAATCAATGTTTTATTGGTTGTGAGAACCTGAGATAACAGTTGATTCCTCTTTAATACATATTCTGGTGGCTCCTATCTTAAAATAAGGCAGTATGGTTACCATGAGTACAGCTACACCTGTGTGTCTGTGTGTATAGATACACATACCATATATATACACATATGCACACGTATCTACGTGTATATGCCATGCATATATTGTACTCATCAGTTGCCTATATTTGTATCGATGGGTCTATATATGCACACATACAGCCATACAAGTGTAATCAGTATATCTATATATAGATAGAGACAGATTACTAGAATGCCTGGCCTAAAGTAAAGCTTAAACTGGAGAGTAGTTTCTTTATCCTGACTTACTTTTTAATTTTCCTTATTTTGAATTACTATGTTTTTGTATGAATTATTTACTTCAGGTCCTCAACTAGATTAATCACTTGCTGATTTGTGTACCAATAAGTGTTCAGTCCCTCTATTTCTAACTTGTAATAATCAGTCCTACAATTGTGGCTTATGCACACAACCATTCTCTTCTAGTCACTATTTTTATTTTCTAGTTTCCGCTGAATAAATCTGCACAGAGCACCAAACACACTTGTCAGCTTTCCCATTCTGCCGTTTTTGGCAGGTCCCTCTGCCTGGGTTGGGCCTAGAGGATGCCTTCTTGACTTTTATGGCCTTCAGCGGAGAGGTTATCATATTCCGGCTTGACTGCTGCTTTGGAGACTGTTTTCTAAAACACCTGTCCTTTCTGGTGTTTTACCTCTCCCTACCAACTGCAGTAAACTTCCTGTCTTTGGACCTGAGTTAGACTGTTATGGTCTTACGTGACTTCTTTTTCAAATTTATATCGTCCCTTTGCACAGAGGCACACAACAGTGCATGCTTGATTTGAATAGGTGAAAGCATAGCCATATTTCACAAGGTTAAATCCTACAGGGATTCTCCTCATTAAAATCTCTTCATTCTTTTGTCAGAGATTATGTCAAAGGTACACTTGGCATGAAAGGCAGGCACTAAATGAAGATGAAGAGATAATTAATTGGAATCAGAATGCTTGCCTTTTTGGTCTTAAGCATGCAAGTCTGATGAGAAACCTTAGTTTTTGGGCCCAATTACAATTTTTTTTCATCTAGGAACAAATAGGTTTCTCTTCGATTGTATATCAGATCACCAATATAGTAGCTGGAACGATGGTCTAGCAGTATTTCGAAACAGGTAAAAATCAAAGTTATTTTTTAATGAATACTGCTAATGCCAGCACCCACCCAATATTTACATGTTCTATCATCTTCACCATGTCAACCTTAAACCTACCATGGTGTTAATTACTTACATTTAAACTTGCTTTTGGAGCTGGAGATACTGGGAAGAAAATACTTAAGACTTTTATTAGAAGCTCTTGAGTTAATGAGGCCTTGAATTACAGTATTTGATATGTTTTGGTACTTGTGTTTTAGTGCATAATTTTAAGTTACAGCTACAATATAATTAAAATAATTAAGTACTTAATTACTTAAATTATATTATTTAAATATTAAATAATTAAAATTAATTAAATTATTTCTATGGGGGCAACACGTCTGGGTTTCAAAGATTCACTTATGCAATTCCTTGATAGCCACCGGCCCAGTACAAAATCAAAATTATTTTTATATTCACCCACACTGTTGCTAGCTGTACCTTACAATTCCCTTTTGCATCACATTTTACTTCCATTCTGCAAGTTCAAATCATGCCCACCACTTAAGAACTGACTTAACTGTCATTCTTTTTTGATATTCTTTTAATCATATAAACACATTTTCTGTATTTTTAAAACTGGAAATACTTGACAAAAGCCAGATTTTTTTAAACCACAGTAAAAAGTCATTTTAGGAACTAATTGTGTAATGGTTTCACTCTCTAATTATTAAACATCTACTAAGATAGGACTAACCAACTCTTTAACAGATAGTACTGTTACATACATGCTATGCCTGCAAAGATACGGCATAATGGTCAGATCTAGAATATTAGTGTGTATATTTGAGAAGCCTGTTGCTGAAAAGAGCTATTTCAAATTTTCATTGCATAAGTTTTGAAATGTGTAGTCAATTTGCAATCAAATGTGTCATTAGTGGCAAAAATATCACCAATCCTTTTTTACTGGGATGCACTTAGATCACACGCTCTGCATCATTACACCTCTTCCCTCTCACAACTCTTTGCTTACATTGTTTAGCTTAGATTGTACAGTGGATTGCATCTCTGCCATTCTCCAGTCTGTGAATAGCATAAGAGCAAAATCTGATTTATTTATTTCTGAGTCCTTAGTAACCGGCAGAGCTGTAGAGTTCAAGTAGACAACCCTTGCACTTTATAAGGATGTTTGAGTTTAAAGAGGTTAAGTGATTTGCCTCAGAAAATAAACCTGCCTCTTGACAGCAAGCTAGAACTTTGTTTTTTTTCCTAAACTAAACATTGATAACAAAGACATTGACAGAAGACTATGAATGATTTTCCACTCACTGAAGTGGATCTTTTGCCTGCAGTAGACAACATCACTCAACAATATTTAATAACATTTGTTTCTGACACTATAATATCCACACTGCGGATTATCCATAATAAATTACTTTTCTGACAACCACTGTATTCTAATTGAGCTCATCATGCCATCAATTGCTGTTAGAAGAAGAACTGATTAATTTTAATTATAGAACGTAAATATATTTCTAAATATAATTATGAGGCTAAATTTTCCTACTTAAATTTCAGCCATGATGAAGGAAGCCATACTCGAGTTCTGAATCGGTGAATTATCTTTTGATAGTTCTCTTTGAAACACTTATGAGAGGTAACAGTATGCTGCTGCCTATTTGAGATGTTTAAATTTGATTAATCCATGGTTATTCCATGAAAAATTTCAGTTTAGACAATTCTATAGGCCATGTTTTTTTTTTCTAACTGGCAGTATCCAGTTCAGAAAGTATTCCTTATGTCATTTGTCTATAAAAACATTGATGCTATGCTTAGTTTTACTCTGTTGTACTTCCCCAGTCTTCACCAAGAAAGAAATAAAGAGGTGGATAAATTTAATGTTGCAAAGTGTGGGCATGACTGTTCACCAAGGTCTTCTGCACCGATTTTTATAAGGATTCCAGCACTGATGAAAAGACTGTGGAGGAAATAGAGGACATCTCAGAATTTAGTCTATTTTATAACCCACCTCTTGTCTCCTTTAGATCAGTAAGGATGGTATTGCATACCATTAAGGGAAGTACTTTATTTTCCATTCTGACATTGCCATTTTTACAAACTCATTCTTTTCAGTCCCTCATGACCCTCTCTGGAACTGAAAGCTGGACTGTCTGCTATGGGTGCTCTTCCCCTCTGACTTTCACAAACTGAGTAGATATGCTGACTAGCTCCATTCAAATAGATATCAAACATTGTCATTAAAATCCCATCAATGAAATAGTTTTCGGAATTGCATTTGTTTTCCATGATTTGCCCATGGGGCCTTTCAATAAAAGGAAGATTTCCCATTTTAAAAGATTGTAAAATTGTTGCAAGCTTCAACTCCCTGATGACTTTAATCTAAATAAAGGTCACTGCTACCGTATTGTAATAAGGTTGCTGAGAAGGATCAAGAGAAAACAAAATTGGCAATGGAATATATAGTCATAAATATATTTGTAAAAGCTTATTACTTCAGCTGAAAACTCAAGATATTACTATTTCAGCGGTGCCAATGACAATAGCAATCTGAACTGGTGTAGATCTATCTTTATGCTGTCACTACCTACTTGGCAAGACATGAGTTTGTAGCTTTTCTAAGAACTGCCAAACGGTAATAACAACAATGAAAGAAATACATATTTCTAAGAAAAACAAGGCTATGATTATGTCTAGTAGGAAAGTTACCAGGAAATTTCAATAGGACCAAACATCCCTTCTAATGATTATGTTCCTTAGAAAGAGCCATACTTTGACATTATTTTACAAATGCAATAAAATAAAATATGTTTTAATAATCCATACTCTCAAGGATAAGAGAATAAGTTCTGAAATAAAATTAAATAACATAATTTTATTAGAAGGAAAGCAAATGCAAATGCACCTTTCCTTGTTTACCTTAGATTCCTATGAAATTGTGGAACTAGGTTTTTAGAAGTTTAACCAGTTTTATCAACATATTCTGGCTACAGATTTTAAAGATCTTTGATGTCATTAAAATTGCATACTGTGGGATGAGTTCTGACTCTTGGAACCTAAGCAGGTTATGTTAGGAAAGTAAAGTCTTACAATAAGTTTTTTCCTAATTAACAAAGAATATGTCTTTCATTATGTTTCCTACACACTTGTGTTAATTAGTACTTTAAAATTCTACTTCTATATTAACCATAATTAGGTATCTATCTTTACTATATATTGCAGGACAAATTGTTATCTCAATGTGTATTCTTTTAGAAACATTAAATAGAGTCAAATGTTAATGAGGTTATTATGCCTTAAAAAAAAAAAAAGAAAAACAAACCTTGCATTACTTTCCATTGAGTATGTTGAATCTGGATCTCGATTTCCTCTTCCTAACATTTGTATTTCTCACAAGATGCTATCACGTGAGCTATGTGATGTGAATGATTTTAGAGGAAAACACATTTACAAAAACGAGTTTGATCTTGAACTGGCAAACATTTTATTCACTCGTTTTTTTTTTTTTTAAATCAGGGAATGGAGTAGCTATCAAGTTATCTGAACATTTTCCTATAAGCACCAAATTTAGCATTTATTTTAACGTAGGCCTTTTTCTAAAATTGCACTATTTTATGCCTTTATGGAGAAAATGTACCAATGAAAACTTTTTCTTAATGCTCAAGATATAATTATAGATGTTATTGCATTCTTTTAAATAAAATACCTTTAAAATTACTGAGGTATATAAAATTGTCTACTCCTACACTTAAAGCCCCTAAACTTCTATGATTTGCAAATTCTGTACCAGTTTTTCAGAACCTCTGGCATCTTCTTCAATGAGAAAATACCAAATTAACCTTCTTCTTGTAACTAAAAGTTAGTATCCAATACTCATTAATACAATGCAAGCTTTGCTTCAGAAAATCTGAGTTGGAGTACAGGGGCTACCGTGTAACTTGGTTAATAATCTAAGGAAGCCTCAGCTTCATCATCAGTAAAATGGCAACAACAAGAGAATGTAACCTGTAGTGTTGTACTGAGATTCAATTAAAATAGAGCATGGAGAGCTACTAGAATAATAAGTGGTCAATAAATCTTATCTAGCGCTAATTCTAAGACTCTAGGAACAATGCTTATTAGATTGGACGTTTGAACCGAAATCTGAGGGTTGAAAAGTCAGCTGTGTAAAGACTGAAATAAAAATATGCATGTAAAGTCACAGCCGAGAAGTTCTTGAGTTAACAAGAGCATTTTTGAGTCACAAAGATGATATTAGTATGTTTTTAGCAAAAATCTGAGATAAAGTGGGGGATGTAATGTAAGGACCATTCATGAAGGGCCTGTAGAGCATGGTGGGAAACCTGATCTTTTTCTTAGTGTGGCAAGAACCATTGCATGAATTTAAGTAGTGGAATGGTCATGATTTGACTTAAGTTTTAAAAATATTACTCTCATTGGTTTTTGTATAGGAAACTCTGTATAGATAAAAGTAGGGAGATAGCAAGAGGTATAGTAGGTTACGGGTTTAAAAAAATGGTGATGCAGATTCGGATGATTTTCATAGAGATTAAGAGAAATGGATGTTTGTCTCTTACTGTTTCACTGCTTGGATACCATAATTGATTTCTGGTTCTCTGTGAAAAGTAGAGGCCTGCTCATATTTTCAACTGGGTGCTTTCCACATGCCAATGTTCTCCTATATAAATGTATAAGTATTTATGCATTGTCATTTTATGATTACAACATCCCCATGAGTTTGTTGTGGGTTGAATTGTGACCCTCTCATAAATTCATGGCTTGAAGTTTTAACCCTCAGTACCTCAGAATGTGACCTTATTTGGAAATCGGTTGTTGCAATATAATTAGGTTTAGATGCCATTCTAGAGCAGGATGGGCCCCTAATCCAATGATGACTGGTGTTTAAGAATAACACCATGTGAAGAGACATTCGGGCACACAGGGAGAACAACCTGTGCAGGCGGCAGTTTTGCTGCTACAGTCAAGGAACTACCAGAAACTACCAGAGAGCCCTGGACCACATCCTTCCTTGGCCTCTGGAGGGAGCACGGCCCTGCTCACTCCTTGATTTTGGACTTCTTGCCTCCAGAACTATAACACAACAAATGTCTATTGTTCTAAACCACCCAGTTTGGGGTACTTTGTTACAGAATAATAGAGTTATATGATATTACTTGCGTCCTGAGGAAACCAAGGCAGAGAGGTTATATAATTAATCTATGATCACATAGTAGCAAATATTAGAGCTAAGTTTAAGCCAACAATATGACACCAGAAACTGAACTCTTTTTTTTTTTCTCTTAAGATTTAAGGAATTTTTTTTGAAGATTTTATTTATTTAATTGACAGAGAGAGAGTGAGACCACAACCTGGGAGACAGAGGGGGAGGAAGAAGAAGGCTCTCCACTGAGCGGGGAGCCTGATGCAGGGCTCAATCCCAGGACCCTGAGATCATGACCCAAGCCAAAGGCAGATGCTTAACCGACTGACCAACTCAGGTGCCCCAAGATTTAAGTAATTTTTATTTGAGAGAGAGAGTGAGCGGGGAGTGGTGGAGCAGAGGGAGAAGAAGAGACTCTGAAGCAGACTCCCTGCTGAGTGTGGAGTCTGACATGGGGCTTGATTTTCCAACCCTGAAATCATGACTTGAACTGAAACCAAGAGTCGGTGGCTTAACTGACTGAGCCACCCAGGTGCCCCAAGACCAAACTCCTAATAATGATGTAAAACCGCCTCAAATGTGACATTAAGATATCTCTCAAGTGTAATGAATTATGTTCTGTCTCTATTTTTTCAATCTGATGCATGGAGATTAAGATTCTTCTTATAACAATGGAAATATTTTAAGAAACTTGCTTTTGAATTGATTAATTTAGCTTTAAGTATAATAATAAAGTTTATTAGTTGGAATTTATTATCATCTTTACACTTATAGTGATTTTTTCATTTTATGATAAAGCATATGATAAATAAATTTTCTTTAGAAAATATTTTATGGTTGGGGTGCCTAGGTGGCTTAGTTGGTTCAGCTTCCGACTCACATTTTTGGCTCAGGTCCTTTTCTCATGGGTAGTGAGATTGAGGTCAGTGTTGGGCTCCAAGCTTAGCACAGTATGCTTTAGTTTCTCTCTCCCTCTCTCTCTGCTCCTCTCCACCATGTATGCTCTTTCTCTCTCTCATATAAATAAACCTTTTAAAAAATTTTGAAAAGAAAATACTTTAAGGTAGGGTATCATATTAATTAAATCTTAGATACTCATAATAACTTGAGAAGTTGCCTACTCTTAAATCAATCTATTTTTAAAGGTTTTTGATAAGCTATGAAATTTAGAAGCTGTTGTTTAGCTTTTTATCTCCTAATACAATTGTCATCATCCTTTAATATGACATATAGAGTTGTGATATACCAAGTAAATGTAGTTAGTGACCTACTTTTTGGTCTTACTCTTCCATTGTTATGCTTATTAAATGTTTAAACACAAAACACACGTTTCCATTAGCATCATTTGTAAGAAGGAGGATCCAGAACTGAATTTAAAAGTTTAAGGGGACATTATAGTGGCCTTGTGAAAAAAGTGCTTGTCTTTAGGTCTATCTTGACACTTCATTATCTCCTCATACTGTATTTGTATGTTATAAACATTAAAGATTATATTATATTAAACATTGTGTTGTAGATTATAATTAACTTTTAAGTTCTCTTATCTAAAAAATTCAAAAATTATCTTAATAATAACATAATTGGAGAAAAAATGTTTTTATTTTAGTGACAAACACAAGCATTCATAAAAAAAATTAAGAGACTATGAAGTTATCTACTTCTATCATTTAATGCTGTAATAGTGGAAAGCTTTCAGACTCAAAAAGAAATCCTGGGCTAAATTTTCAAAACGAGTTAGTGGCACAGCCTAGAACAATGGCATACTGGTTTTTCACTCTGAGATTTTGCACTTCCTACTATATTATGCTCTTTCATGACTTCATTATATTAGGAAATTATTTTTTAAAAATCCTCTTGTTCTATATCCTGTTTACTTGTATTATGTATTCCTTACCAGTTGAAGATGTTCCAATGGTCAGCATTGATATTTAAAAGCATTCTTAATTTCTTAAACATTGCTCTTGCATCCACATTGCAACTTTATACTTTTGTTTTCCTTGAGAATGTATTTTTCTCAAACGATAAATTTACCTTTAAATAGGAAAAAATTACCTTTCTTCTATTCCCATTTCTATATCCATTGCTCTCAAGATATGCTCCCTAATTAGACAAATGGTGGTCATCTAATTAACTGAACTATAATTTTGAAATGTCTGCTCACTACCTTCCTCTTGAGTGAGACAAGCCCTCGGGATATGAAAGCTTGTCATTGTAGTTTCTGACAGTGAAGGGTTATAGTTCATACAATTGCTGAACATTTTATTTGTCATCCAGCCTTTTACTTACTTCTTGCCAGGAAAATACTACTTGCCGCAAAAATATATTTGTCTGTCTTAACCTTTCTGACCCAAGCCAGCTCTTAGTCGCTCAAACTAGATCACAGTCACAGGTACATGGTTTCTAGGTTGAAGGCAAAAACAGATATTATAATTTTAACTCCATACCAACTCTATGTTTTTTAGGGAATAAAGGATGAGGGAGAGGTTTTAGGATGTCCCTTCTTCCCACTCACATTGTTTTATAATAATTCCAACCCCATTTGAAAATATCTCAAAATATTTTGGAATAATTTGGAAAATCGTGTTGGATTTGGATGATTGGCCATAAATAGAGTGATGAGGCCACCTCAATTTCAGTCATGCTTTCCATCGTCTGAATGTATTTCTCATTATTTGGTTTGAGGAATATAATCACATCCTTATCTCTTTTTTCAGAACATAGCTAGACTCATATAAGGAGGATACAAGTGTATCTGAATAAATGTCCCTTAAACAACATGGTTCTTCTATGGAATAATTCATTTTCCTTAGAAATACCTAAAGTTATAGAGATTATTTTAACAATTGACAGAAATTATATTATTTAATGCACACCAGTGTACAACTTAAGGAAAATAATCATTTCAGGTTACATTACCTTTAAAAGAGGATGTTCATCAGGGAGAAGGAGCTGTTTGACATCTTTTCATATTGTATTCTGTGAAACACTTAGCAACACACATAATTTTCAGCAACCTTAGGACATGCCTCCTCTCAGATTTCAGAAAAAACAATGTTTTGATGGGAAAGTAATGAACACCTAATAGGCATTAAGAAAACTCCTACTGGTTGATTAGCTGATCTGTCTTTATGAGTGCCATTCTTCCATTCATTATTATATTTGATGACTATTCTCCTAGGAAATGAAGGAAAATTGTTTTTGCCAATTAAAACATTAGCTAATCATGTGATTAAAATGAAGCCCAAAAATGCAGAGTTCAATTAAGGTTTTCATGAGTACATCAAGTCTACCAAAAAAGTCTTCAAAATTTTTGCTGCCCCACCTTCTTCTCAACTGGCTAGGATTTACAAGATTGAGGAAACCAGACACTGAAATTCTTTGAATATGTACTCTTCTGTTCACCCTACATAGTTATTAACCAAGACTAAGTCATTCTTATATTAAAAATAAATCAGGAAATACAGATAAGAAAAACAAAAGAAAAAAACCCCTCATCACCCTAAATCCAATCACACAAAGTAAGCACTCCTATTATTTTGTATAAACTCTTTGGGATATTTTCCCCATGATTTTGTGTTGATACACTACTGGCATCACAACACACTCTGTTCTATAGTCTGCATTTATTACTAAATATTTACTAAATAAATAAATACTCTTTCTCTATCAAGAAGCATATAACTACATTTTCATTTTGTAAGGTTGTATGTATTTTAATAATCTTAATATTCCATAATTTTGATAAGCAGACTCCTATTGTAGACCTTAACTTGTTTCTAAATTAAAAACAAATTTACAAGAGCCTTCTTCTATGTGGTTAACAAGATATTTAAAATTATTTACATGGGGGCACCTGGGTGGCTCAGCTGGTTAAGTGTCTGAGTCTTGGTTTTGGGTCAGGCAGTGATCTCATGGGTTGTGAGGTTGGTTCAGTGCATAGTGGGGACTCTGCTTGAAGATTCTCTCCCTCTGTCCCTCCCCCCCACTTGCATGCTCTCTCTACCTCTTTCTCTCTAAAATAAATAAATAAATCTTTAAAAAAATAAGATGATCTTGAAATTTTATCTTTAGCATATACCATATTCTTTTTTTGGATTTGGATATTGTCCTATATTTTCTTTTACTTTCATTAATGTTGACACATATTGATATTATTGCTATATTTTAATTTACTATCCCCTGCAATACCAAACCTGAATAACTGATTTGTCAGTCGTTTCAAGAACAATGATGCTACAAAGAAAAAAAATATATGTGTTTTATGTATTCTTCCCATTTTATCATACAAAATATGTTAAAAGATGTGTACTAAACTGAATAAAATTAATGACAATTTTTTAGTAGACATTTCAAAAGTGAAATTGGCATTTTATTTTCCTGTAAGTGGATGACTTTGAAGAATACAGTGACAATGAGTGCAGTTTGGTGTCATTGCCAAAAATTTCACCCACCATTGCTTTAGGACCATCACTGTAAATGTTAGCATAGTGAAAAAAAGGCAAGTAATGCCTTAGTATTATTATGAAAATAGTTTCCCCTGTAGGTCTCCCCCAAAGAAACTTAGGGTCATGTATCAGGCAGCAAATCACTCTTGTCTAGCACTGACCTAGTGAGAATGAATTTGTCATATAATCCATGTGGTCTGTAGAATTATTCTTTCACCAAATATCTACTGAGCACATTTCTAGTCTGTGGGAATATATCAGTGAACAAAACAGTGAGTTAAATTCATTGCTGTCTTTTAAAGGGCATGAATATTCATTATATATAAAAATATTTAAAAATATTGAATAGAAGTTCATCAGAAGTATTGCAGAATATTGTAGATGTCATTTCCAATTAATCGATTTTTATGGGCACTTCAATTTTAAGTTTGGCTTAAAAAAAGCTTGGGAATTGGCTCATGACTGATGCATTTTCTCTAGATAAATAGATATCTCTGGTATAAACTTTGTTTAATTAGATCTTTCAGCTTTTAAGCCCACTGTGCAAGTTATTTACTACTTAACTCTTTAGAAATATTGGTGCTGCCTATTTTTTGGAAAGCTGATATCGACTCAATTTTGTCAGCTAATATAAAACAAAGAAAATGACCCAGGCAAATGCCATAAGAATCCTACTGTTAGTGAAATTTTCAGGAATTGAAGTTTAATCAATGGTTTGCAAGATATTTTTATGAATTCCTAGTGTGTTTTCTCTTAATAACCCAGAAAAATACCTATTTGTCAGGAAAAATAACACAACTGAAAATGATACCATTAAATCGGTGAAAACTAAGACTATGGCCAATCTATTTCTAAAATCTGAGACTTTTCACTGGGTAAAAACAAGTAACATGTAACTAGTGACTCATAGATGTTACAATGGCCATCAGGGAACCATGGTTTCCCTGGAATTAGCTACAAAGCCTCAAACCTTCCCAGCAGATGGCTGCTTTCTAGTTTAGAGATACCCTATTTTGCCTACTATAAAATCTGGGCAACTAGAAATAAAGTACACTTTCATACTTAGTAGTTTATACCTTTCCAAAAACTTTCTGAGACTTCCTCACTTATATTCAATCTATCAGAATGTTGAGTAGGTACTGCTGGCCATGGTTTTCTTCTGGGAGTTAGAGCTCCACCACCTAAGATTTACAACCAAAAACAAAATCTAAAGGAGCTATAGGGCAATACATTTTCAAATTAAAATATCTAAAAGGCAGGCTTTAGTGAAGCAATAGCACCCCGGTCTAGAAGATTTGTCCTGAATAAAGGTACTGAAGATGTCAGGCTTTATGTTAAGAGATGTATTCATCCGTCTCAGGCTGTAGATTGGAGAGTGGGATGCTATAAGCACCAGATGAATAGTGGCAATAGCAGAGGAATAGTCCCATTTTTTCTTCCTTGGCAAACATTGGGTCTGTTTGGCCTTATATTTTATCAAAGATAAGCAAAAATTTTTTTTAAAAATCCAGAATGTAGACTATATTTTGAAAAATAAATGAAAATACATATTACAGATTTGTAGGAAAAGCTGCTGAAAATTGATCAAATAAAGGAAAAATAATTAGAGATATTAGATTTATATTCTTAAAAAGGTGTAAGGAAATACACCTCTATGAAGCTAAAGTGAGAAGTCATAAAGCAACATCTGGAAGAATGATAGCAGACCAAAGATTTATAATATCCTATTGAGATATAGGTATTTCAATGAAAGTGGAGAAACTAAAACACGATTGAAAATATAATAGCAAAATTATAACCCATTCACTTCGGAGGCTGGAAAGAACACACTGAGGAAAACTGCAACAGTGATTCTCAGGACATTTTGAGAACCTCCCCTGGAATATCAAGAGTAAGGCCAATAACACAAACTTTCTAAGAATGAAATGGTTGGCCTTAGGGATAAAGAAAAAAAAGGCACAAACTTATATTAGCCTAGTAGCATAAGGGAAAAAAAATCAAATATAATAGAAGAAAAACAACTTCCTGATTTGATAAATTACTTTGGTTGCTATCCCTAAAGTGCTTACTGAATCTAGACAAAATTAGTGAAAAGAGAATCATGCACTATATTTTGAGTTACAATGATAAAGGAAAAAATTACCAACATACAACTGCAAAAGCTACCAGCTTACATACAAAACAGAAAAAACATTTCAGATTATATTCAGGTTTGATCTCTGAAAGATTAAATGTCTAGAAAATGTTTATTAGTATTTAGAGTTTTTAAAAATTTATGTTAATCATTTGTTACCCAATAATTCTGATTCCAGATACGACATTGAGTACACAGAATGATCTCCATTTCCCACTCAATAATCACAGAAGAAAGAAAACTAAATTTGTCAATATAAAATGTGTGCCAAAATATTGTGCCCTGGACCAAGAACTTGACCTTTTTGCTTGCTGTGGCAAATACATTCTGCTTTTCCAGATGGAAGACTTAGAATTTGTAAGCCTGATGATATTAAAATTTCAGATTATTCTACTATCTCCATTTACTCAGATTCTATTCTCCCCAAATAAATTTTTGTTTGCAGATTGACTGCTCATATAAAATACCCGCAAAGAGAAAATTTTCTATCAGGAAAACTTACATCCAGATTTCCTTTGAAAATATAACTTTGCAGTTCTTGATTATGGATAACTTGGCATGTGATTTATATGGCAATCCAGAATTTTTTTTTTTTTTAAAAGCAAGTCAATCCCTAAGAAACAGAAATATTCTTAGTTTGTGAGAAAAGTCAGTGTCTAGAAGATTTAGGGCAAAACTTTGGACTATGAAATACTAAAGGTTATGAGGATTCTGGAACTAACGGGTTTTACCTTTCTTATTTAAAATTCTACTTTAACATTAGGCTACAAACGTTGAATTCTTTAATTCTCATAGTAACTACAGGAGAAAATTCTACTTTTTCTCCATGTTTTATGTGAGATAATTGAGGCTTTAAAAAAGATAGGAAAATCAACAGTATTCATATTGTTGCCTTGAAACCCTCCTTAATTAACATATTATATGAACATTTGTGCAATATGCAGACAAATAAAAATTTATTTTCATATAAATTCTACTACCAACTTTAAAATCCTGTTTTCACAAATTGAAATTTATTGTACTCATTCTAATTCCTGGCATTTGCCTACAAAGCAAATAATATAAGCATGTTATAATTTTTTTAAATGTTATATCTTGAAGCAAATAATATGATGGTTTCTGAAATTTGATGTGCAGTGAAATCTCATGAACCCTAGATCATTCCATCAACTCTTCTATTACCTCAGCTTCTCCTAGACATACGCAATGGATAAAGTTGAAAATAATAGAAGTTACAGTTTTCTTACTAGTATCATCAGTGAAGCATCTATCGACTGTTAAAAAACATGATAAGCTCAGATTTCTTAAGTGGGAGAGTACAGTTCATTTCAGGTATACTGCAACAATAGAAAGGATAAGGCGAGAAATCTTCTCTGAGGGCAGCATTTTGAAAATGCCAGTTTGTTGATTAAGGCTCAAAATCTGGAAACGATACGCTGTAGCTCTTGTACCTGGCCTCTGAGTAATTTCTCCATTTTCAAGAAATATACTTGTGTGTGCTGCAGAGTGACCTTCTTCTTTCTATTTTTCTTTGATAGATACTTGATGAATCTGTTTATATTTTATTTTTTAAAGATTTTACCTGTCATTTATTTAAGAGTGAGAGAGAGCACAAGCCCCAGGGAGAGGGAGAAGCAGGCTCCCTACTAAGCAGGGAGCCTGAAGTGGGGATCGATCCCAGGATCCTGGGATCATGACTTGAGCCAAAGGCAGATGCTTACCGACTGGGCCACACAGGTGCTCTGAATCCGTTTATGATTAACTAGAGAGTTAGTGGAAGCTAGTTAACCCTTGGCTAGAGGTACATACTATAGAAATTAGTTGAGTCACATGTTGGAGGACATTATTACTAGAATTGTACATTTTATTTGGATAAAAGAAAATAGAACTGTAGTTGAATATATATCAAAAACAATTGTTTTCTGAAACTGAAGCTTTGTATAAAGCAAGGACATGAAACTGGTCATCACATGTCCTTACATGTTCGAAATAAGGAGATTTTTGTGGTAAGACTGCTAAAGTCAGAGAAAATTATTATGCCATATAAAATAGTTTTCTGGCATGAGTTATATCTCTGTTATGAGGGAAATATAATGGAATTGTTTACTTATGTGCAGGCACAAAAACTGGTGAAAATCATAATGGAAAATAAAATTACACTTTTTCATCTTGAGACAAAACTGCACAGTCTGTTATTTATGACTGTATAATAAATTATTCAAAACCAGTGACTTAAGATAATGATAAACATTTATTATCCCTCATAATTTTTGCAAGTCTAAAGCATCTTGTCTGAGCAGTTATTCAATTGGGTTGGCCTGTTGCTCACTGACATTAACCAAGGCTATAGTCTTCTTCTGAAGGATTGACCTAGGGCTGAAAAATCCACTACAAAGTTTACTTATGTATCTGATTAGCAAGTTGGTGTTGTTGTTGGTGAGAGGTCCCGGTTCCTCCACAAGTGGACCTCTGTACAGGACTGCTTCAATGTCCTTGTGGCATGTTGGATGGATTATCCCAGAGTGAGTGATTCAAGAGATGAAGGCAGAAGTTTTAATGTATTTTTTGACCTATGCTCAGAAGTCACATAGCATCATGTCCGCAATATCTAATTGGCCCACAAATCAGTCTTGCTCAATGAGGGAAGGAACTACACACACATGTAAATACACGGAGGTGGGACTGATTGGAGAATGGTAAACTCAATCCATCTTTTGGCCTCCTGCTGATTTACGCCTGCATGCCCATCTCTCATGCAAAATCTTTTTTATCCAAAGCCCCCCTGCCCCAAATTCACATCTATTTTCATCATCATCTCAAATACAGGATCTTGTCTTTGAAATCAGGCTCAGGTATGGTTGAGACATCTCAGGTACGGTCCTTAGAGAGCAAGTCCTCTTGATCTGAAGATCTGTGGCCTAAGGACACAAGTTATTTGCACCACTCCATCCTGTCCCCCATAAACTCAACATACAATACTGGAGTAGGCAAAGAATTACTGCCATAGACATTCTTATTAATAAAGGGAGAAAATGGGAAGCACACAACGCTTTACTGTTCCTTTCTGAAATCCAGAATGACACATATTACCCTTTCCTAGATTAGGGCTCAAAAATTTGAGAATGATATACTATGGCTTTAGGAATTGTTCTCTGAGTAATTTCTCCTTTTTTATGAAATATAGCCCATGTTTGCTGTTGAGGGGCTTTCTTCATTTTGCTTACTACCTACAGAATTTTTTGTTTCCAATAGGATTTTCTTTTTTAAAGCAGAGATATAACTGACATATAACACTGTGTAAATTTAAGATGTGTAACATGTTGATTTGGTACATTTATACATTGCAATATGATTACCACCACTGCAATAGCTAACACCTCTAGCTCATCACATGTATCAAACTAGAAGCTTTTNAAAAAAAAAAAAAAAAAAAAAAAAAAAAAGACCAAAATGAAAAGACAACCTACAGAATGGAAGAAAATATTTACAATTCATATATTGGATAAGGGGTTAATGTCCAAAACATATTTAGATCTAATACAACTCAATAACAACAACAACAAAACCAAATAATTGAATTTAAAAATGGGCAGAGGAACTGAATAGACATTTTCCCAAAGAAGACACCTAAATGGCTGACAGGTACATGGAAAGATGTTCAACATCACTAATCACCATGGAAATGCAAATCAAAACCACAGTGAAACAGTACTTCACACATGTTAGAATGGCCATGATCAAGAAAATGAGATATATCGAGTATTGGTGAGGATATGGAGAAAAGAAAACCCTTCTGCATTGTTGGTAGAACTTTATTCATCTGGTTCTGTCACTGTCTCTTTCAGTTTAAGTTGGCAATACAATGTAATTCTCTTAAAACTCTAATGGGTCTTCTGTGAATGTTATTGGGTTAAATTCACTAAACAAAAGCCACACCTGCAAATCACTTTAAGATCAATACATTCCACATGTGCTTCTGCTTAGGCTGCTGAGCAATACTGCCTTGCATTCTTAGAAGCTACTACTTGTCATATCAGTTGTCAGAGGCATTGCCCTAGGTGTGCCTGAGATTTTAACAAAGGATTCAACAGTCAGATCCTTGGTTTTGTTATTAGACTGTTTATTAATAGACAACAGAATAACACCTTGCAAAAATGTCCTTGTCTCAGTCCCTGAAACCTGTGACTATCTTACTTGACATGGCAAAAGGGACTTTGCAGACATGATTAAGTGAAACATTTTGAGATAGAGAGATTATTCTGGTTTATATTGGTAGGCCCAGTGTAATAACACAGGTTTTTATAAAATATCCGGAAGAGTCAGGTTCAGAAAAGGGGATGTGAAGACATAACAAAAAGTCAGAGTGATGTAGCTTTTATGAGCAAGAACAGTGGACAGCTCTAGATGCTAAAAAAAGCAAGGAACAGATTATCTCGTAGAGCTCCCAGAAGAAATGAAGCATTGGTGACACCATGATTTCAGTCCTGTAAGACCCACTTTGGACTTCTGACCTCCAAAATGTAAGATAATAAATTTGTATTGTTTAAAACCTCTATGTTTGTGGCAATTTGTTACAGCAGAAATAGGAAATTAATACAATGTGTTTTCCTGAATGTGCCTTGGAGTTGGTTCTACTCAGATGAAACTGCTTAATTTTAACGTGTTTTGCCACCTGGAGAGCCTGGGAATTTTCAAACCTGGAGATAGTTGTTCCCTTATGTTCAACAAATCTTTTTTTTTTTTTCTTTTTAAAAATCATTCTCTCACATGTTACTATAGCCAAGAAGAAAGTAGGTGGCACATTCAACACTTTGCTTGGAAATATCCTTATCTAGAAGTGTTTCTCTCCTTTGCAAATTATATCACACGCTATCTGCCACTACACAAGCTCCTTCTTTCTCTCCCACCCCACTCCCCTGTTTTTAATTTATTATGAATAGATCACTGAAACTTATGTAAACGCTTATCTGAATAATAAGTTAAATTTTGTAAGAAACAGTTTCTAAAAGGGTGGGACTAAATGTGGGACTAAATATGTACTATAGCTTTATATTGTGTAGAACCGTTTAAATAATAACGAACTCAAAAAATTGGGCAATTCAATTTTAAAACTAAATTATTATGATTTAAAAATAAGAATTTATTGATAAAGATAAGGCTAATTTATATAATGGTTATGTTGACTTGGTTTGTCAAATATTTAACATATTCTATTTTGCTACAGTTAATGGAAATTTTATTTACTTATTTAATGATGTCTATTTTCTTCACTACTATATTGAAATCCATATACAATGCATTTTTAAAGGTGTGATTTAAGTATATTTTGATTTGCACAGTAATAGTATTTACAGGGTTTCTTAGCACAACATAATATGTTATTCTGTAAGGTATCGACGTACGATTTTATTTTATTTATTCAATTACGTGCATATGTCTCAGTGCTGGTTATTTTGTTACAATAATTTGGAGAAAATAAACTTGGAATTACATGCTTGCGTGGTAAATACATGTTATTAAATAAATGGTTTCAGTGTAAAATATGATCTCTACTAAAATGATACATTTGGATTAGTACAAATGAAGTTTTGCTTAAAAGTTCTAAATATACTCTGATTATTTCTTTAGGAAAATTTCTACTAATCCTTTCTCTTGCTGTGTTTTTCATTAATTCATTTTACCACTGATAGACTATTGAAAAAAGTAGAACTTATAAATTACACTTTTTCCACAAATTGTCCTTAATTAGACGGGCACACAATGGGGTATGATGATATTTTATTGGTTACTGTTATGTACATGTATACTCAGCAAACATCTAGCTGATATAATTCCTGCATTCTCAAAAAGCCAAGCTGCTGCAGATAATCTCACCTGCTAGATTGACATTCTGTTCTCATATCCTGCTCTAATCATCATTTTTTAAGACCAGTTATTATTTTGTCTCTGGATATGTGAAGCCTGACAGAAATAAGACGTTTAGATTGCTAACACATGCAGCTATTAGCAACAATGGGTGTACATTCCTGAATTAGTTGTCATGAAAGGGTCGGGGCATGAATGAATGTAACAGAAGCTAGGTAAATTTACTGCATCAGTTATGGAGTGTTGACCAAAAATTGCTGACTTGCATGGACATTGGAACAGGGAAAGCATATATATATCAAGAGGTCAGGCTGAGGGCACCGAATGCTTCAAGTTGGATCCAGGGGTGCTAGAAGGGAGGTGAAAGGGAACTGGAAACTAACTTGGCCTATTTCAGAATTTTGCCCACAGCTATAATATACCTCTGTAAATAACCCCATTACTGATTTGTACCTGTCACACTTGTCATTTTGGCACATCATCATTTTGGTCTACATCTTTTTGTGTGTGAAACCTGACTGCTACTAACTGCCCATCGCCATGCTCTTTAAAAATCTTGCATTTCATTCCTCATCTCTGGCTTTCCTCTGTATCTCCTCTATTTAAATGCATTAACATTTAACTTTATAATTGATTTCTATTCTTTTTCCAACTAGCAGTTCTTGTTTCTCCCTCGTGATTCCCCACTTAAAGTTAAATACCTCTTGGCACCCGTGATTTCTCCCTATTTGGAAACATGAGAAAAATAATAACCTAAAGGTAATTGCAAATTTCTTAGAGCAATACAAATTCACTAATTAATGGAAAGAACCACATGATTGTTGGATGCTCAATATAAAACGAATGAATGTGTGACTGATAAACTTGACAGATTTACATTCATTGTATATAGATACATTTATTTGTTTTCTAGCTAACTCAACTGTGCTAATTGAGATACGATAATTCCATCAGAATAAACTAAATCTGGAGTATCGTCATATCAGATCATGTTGTTCTATTTCTGATCATATTAGAATACAGAAAAATAAAATAAATTATCTCATTTGTTCCCCAAAACTTATTTTCTCTGTTCTATTTTTATTTAAAGAAATGTCAAGTTAAACTTTTTTTGTATGAAACGTATGGAAAGAACGAACACCTCATAAGTGTCACCACACAATTGCTCACAACAAAATCTATGAGTCATACTTGAGTTTTTTTCTCATTTCCAAATTCAACCTACTAGCAAATCCTCTGCCATTGCTTTAAAAATATTTTTTTAAATCTATCCATTTCTAACTATTTCTGATGCCACCATAATAGGCCAAGTATCATTTATCATGATCTCATTTCTTATATACTGTAGTAAACTTTCAGGCTGGTTTTCTATTTTGTTTTGTTTTGCTGTTTCTATGCTTACCATTTCTCCAACTTCTAATTCATCCAGACCGTCTTAACACTTTTCCTGAAGTCCTATGGACCATTTCCCAAAATAAAATCACAGGGAAATAATTACATTTAGAGATCCCCTAAAATATTTGTAGAATGTTTATCAATTTATGTTACTATCCTATTCAATGGATTTTCATTGGATTAAAAGAAAAAACTAGGGGCACCTGGTGGCTCAGTGAGTTGGGTGTCCAACTCTTGATTTTGGCTCAGGTCATGATCTTAGGGGTGTGGGATTGAGCCCTGTTTGTCTCTCTTCCTCTGCTCCTCACCCTGCTCATGCTATCTCTTTCTAAAATAAGTTATAAAATATTTGAAACAACAACAAACAAATAAACAAAAAAAGAAAAATACTAGGCTACTTATCATGATCAGTGAGATTCAACTGGCCTACCTGTTCAATTGCTACCATTTTATCCCTTGCTTACAGTCTCTACCTAAATATATTTTATTTTCCCTCAATATCCAAACTCTTTCTGTCCTCATGCTGTTTGTTCTTTATTTCTTTCTCACATGTCACCTTAAATGCTCTGCCAGTCTATATTCTTTTTATACTCAGTTTCCATAAAATAAAGGTGCATAAAGTATTGGTTCTAGTCTTATTGGGCAAATTAGTAAGAGTAAATAAAATGTGGTCATTGCTTCGAAAGGCCATGTGTTTAAACTTTCATTGCAAGAACCGTTAGATTTTTTTATGATATTTGCATCACGTGAAAATGTTGACATTTTCCAACACATATATTGAATTTGGACACGATAAAAATACAGTATATTTTTGATAAGAGTTATTGATACATCGAAGTAGGAGAGAATGTAATTTTTTATGAATCTTTTGAAATCACTTTGTTTATACTCCTGTAAGATGTAAAAGAATAAACAAACAAATAGCCATCTTTTTACAATATATGGGAAAGTCCCAAAACTTAACAATTAAAACTGGTAACTTTGTGGTGTAATGAAGTATATAAAAAATAATGTTTTCCTTTAGCATATACTGTGGTTGAAATTAGTGATTCATGAAAATATATCATTGCTTAATTGGCTAAGCTCAGCAGTATGTACTAATCATCAGTGACAAAAATAGGAGTTAAAGCCACTAACTGCCTGCAAATTATTGAAGGGTAGTTCAAGAAAAGATTAAGCTGGGCAAGAGTTATTTATGAAAGGAGTCAACTGAGACAAAGTGCAGTAGCATTCATTAAACTAATGAGGGGAAGCTCCTAAAATCACATTTTAAGGGCATTTCCTTAGGGTCAGAATTCAAACTAATGCCATTTTATTTTGATGTGGTTCATTGAAACTTAGTCTGGCATCTAAAAGATTGGGCACATTATGATTAGGAGTACAAAGCGGTTATGAGTTTCCCGTCAGAGATTTAAAAAATAAATACCACCAAAATATAGTTCAAATTTCTGATGAAATTTGTTCAGAAATTTTTATGTAATTTATCTAAAATCAGGAAATTTTGTTAACATTGCACAAGCTTCCTTGTGATTTATTGCATTTTATTTTGGTGATTAAAGAACAAAATTTCTCATCTTTCCTTGCAAATAGAGATATGAGTAAGATCAACACTTTATACATGAAATAGTCCATAATTTATAAAATGTATCCAGATATACTTGCTGATTTAACTCTTTCCAAAGAGCATATTTATGACAGTAAAACTAATATATATGTTTTCAACTTATATTTTGTATGAACACCTGAACAAAGTAATTGTTTCATAAAACTTCAAAGCTCTATGAATCTATTTTGAATGAAAGATGGATGGATAAATGCTTTAATAGTCTCTTATTTTGTTATTTCACCAACATAATATGAAGAAAATAAGAATAAATTAACACAATAACAATTGTGTAGCAGAGACCTTGGAAATGATGAAACCTTTAAGGTATGATTAATAATTTAGCTCAGGTCAAAATGATTTGAATATGTGCAGTTCAATATTTTTTTGTCTTTATCAGTCCAGCATTAGTCCTTTAGAAAGATGCTTAAGAAAATATCTATGATTGCTAGGTTGACACTGGCAAGGATGGGGGTATGTAACAGAAAGTAGGCTGTCATATGTATGTGATTGAGTTGGGGATAAGTAGGGTGGAAGCCAGTTTTATTCTTAAAAGTTCACAGTTATAACATATGGTCATTTCTTGTGTTAACAGAACAGAGTTGATAATCATAATTCAAAGATTTTGAAAGCCAGTGAGACTTTTCATATCTGTGCACTACTAAACAGATTTGAAATGCCTTACCACATGAGAACATTATATATAGATAGATAGATAGATAGATAGATAGATGATAGATAGATAGATAGATAGATAGATAGATAGATATAGATAGATAGATATAGATATATATACACTTTGTTACTAGTGTTTTATTTTGTATTATATCCCTAGAATTCTAACACTTGGCTACCACCCCCCCTCCAGTAAAATAAAAAAGAAAGAAAAAAGAATGCTTTTTTTTACTGGGTAACAATATCATTATGATAGAGTCAATTTGATATACTTTTATTTGAGCTAAGGCTCCTCCTTAGTTATCTTGACCAGTTTATAATTACTATGTATTTCAGATCTTTTCTGATGTTCAGGTACATTTTGGGTAATGAAGTCATACTTTTCACTGACTGCTCAAGAAAACATGAAATTTTTTTTCCAAGAAAGTTGTTAATTATTGCTCTTATTTAATGAACCAGGTAACAAATCCAGGTTTCTCAAATTTTTCACTGTACTCCTTTTATTCCCAGTACGTATCAGTTAGGAGATAATATTACAAATTGTTCCTAGAAACTTGTAACCATAACTCACCTGTGCTTCATGATCTACTTTTCTCACCTGCCATATTACAGATTTCCCCTGCTATCTGAAAGTAGATTGTTCCTATGAAAACTTTCATAAGCCAAAATAGCATAAAGTGCAGAAGCAATTACCATTAATTTATACGGAAAAATGTTTGAGTGTTCCCAAACCCCAAAAATAACCTCTCTTAGGCTTTTCTGATACCTTAGGACACATCTTGTTTACAGATGCACAAAATAAATCAAGATAAAGCACAGATACTCAACTGACACAGTTGAAAACTACAGCAGCTTGATGCTGAGATGCTGAGTGCAGTTTCTGGGGAAGGAGCCTGGCGGGGCCACTCTTGCTGCTTGGATGTGCACTGCCTCTGTAAGGGCTTGTTGCAAAACAAATGCTGAATGCTATTTTTGCTTTCACTCCTTTTCATAAAATCAAAATCCTCTTCAGCTTTCCTTCAGTTAAGAAAACAAGTATTAATGTAGGTCTTCCATAGAAGCGAAGTGGTGTAACATAGGCTTTCAAAATGTGGAACTACCTGTATGTCTGTCGCTCTTTAGGTCTTCTGTGTGAGGCTACAGAGGCAGAATCATTCTTTCATGCTGCTAACATTGATGGTAACAATGGTAACAGTGGCACAAATATCCATTTAAGGTAGTGATGCAGCTGTTTCCGGTTGATGTTGAGGATGCCTATGCCTGAGTTTAGAAGTCTTTCACAGGTAGTGAATCTATTAATACCAATAGTGATGATGCATCAACACTCAATGTGCCAAATCTTGGTTTTTCTTCTTTTGTTTCCATTTATACGGAATTCTTACATTGTGACGGAAATATGCGCCTGTGAAAACTTATCTAGAGGACAGACATGGAGACAATAAACACATTTGGCTATTTGAATTATCCTTCTTCTCAGCTTTGACATGATGATCATGAACCAAATCTGTGAGATTCTAAGTACTTTTTCCTTAGGATGAATTCCTTCATTGGGCTCCTCCTATCCTCTTGCCCAGGCAAGATTGATTCCTACGCTGTGCAGTGTGGTTTCAAATTTGAATCCCTGACTCTCTGAGCTATGCCAGCCAATTCCGTTGACCATGACATGGAAAAAAAACATGAAAAAACATTCCGAAACAAAAAAACATGCGGTATATCTTGTTGACAATTGCAGTATTGGCACAAAAAGTGTGTTACTACTCTCTTTTTTCCTTTTATAACCAGAATCAATAATCCCAGGAAAGTCAACTTTGAAGATACACTACTATTTATTTTTTAAGCCTTAATAATAGGTTTCTTTTTATATGTTTTGCTCCACTGAAACAAAAGAGGTGAGTAAGGAATATGTCATGGCAATTGCACTGTTCAGTAAATTGATTTATGGGTGTGTGTGTGTGTGTGTGTGTGTGGACACTCATGTCTGTGTTTAAAGCATCTCCAAGTATTCTTTTTTTTATTAATAACAAAAAGTTAAATGTGAAGAGTGGTTGTTGCTCTTATGTTTTATTTGAAATTCTAGCTGTTAAAATCATTTGACAAACCAATAGATAATTTTTTCACAATTGAAGGATCAGTTAGTTAAAAACATTCAAAGCAGAGGAAGAAATGCGATGCTATGTTTCTTATTTTTTTCTCTTCCTTCCTCCCTCCCTCTTCTTCCTTCCTTTCTCTCTTTTTCTTTTCTTTTTCTTTCTTTCTTTCTTTTTTCTTTTTTTCTCTCTTTTTCTTTCTTCTTCCTTTCTTTGCCAAAGACATGCAATTTTTTTACCCCCTTCACTTATTTTCCCACCTCATATTCCCCCACTTCTGACAACCACCAATCTGTGTCTATGTATCTATGAGCTTTTTTTTTTAATTCTACATATAAGAGAGACTATTCTTATACACACACACACACACACACACACACACAATTTCTTTATCAATTTATCCACTGATGGACACTTAAGTTGTTTTTCCTCATCTTGGTTACTGCAAAGAATGCAGCAATGAATGTGGGGGTGCATATATCTTTTCAATTTAGTGTTTTCATTGTCTTTGGATAAATACCCAGAAATGGAATTGCTAGAACATATGGTAGTTCTATTTTGTAATTTTTTTAAAGATTTATTTATTTACCAGACAGAGAGAGAGAGAAAGCAGAGGGAGGGGCAGAGGGAGAAGGAGCAGACTCCTCACTGAGCTCAGAGCCAGACACTGGGCCCTAGGATCATGACTTGCATCGAAATGAAGAGCCAGCCGATCAACTGAATGATTCACCCAGGCGCCCCTATTTTTAATTTTTTGAAGAACTTCTGAACTATTTTCCATAGTGTGTGCACCAATTTACATTCATACCAACAGTACACAATAGTTCACTTTTTTTTACATCCTCACCAACACTTATTTCTTATCTTTTTGATAATAGCCTTCCTAACAGATGTGAGGTGATATCACATTGTGGTTTTGATTTATAGCTCTCTAATGATTAGTGATGCTGAACATCTTTTCATGTGCCTTTGGCCATCTGTGTGTCTTCTTTGGGAAAATGCTTATTCAAATATTCTGCTAATTTTTAAATCAGACTGTTTCTTCTTTACTACTGAATTGTGTGAGTTCTTTGTATATTTTGGAAATTAACCCTTTATGAAGTATAGAATTTTCAAACATTTTCCCAATAATTCAATTGCATTGTTCAATAAATTAATCTGTTGATGTGTGTATGTATACATGTATGTCTGTGTTTAAAGCAACATGAGGTATTCTTGAATGGAAAATCAGCAAAAAGAATAGACAGATAAAATAGTAGTAAGAACATTCTCTATTCATTTTGTTATATCATTTAAACAATGTTAAATGAAGTTATGTTCAGTGCTGTTCTCTTATTGAATGAGTACATGTTTCCTGCAAAATAAATGAACTGTAGCCAATAATATTATCACTGCAACGATAAATATAAAATAAGAAAATGTTAATGTATTGCTATGTCATTTACACTTGTACCTCTGCTCTATGTGTTTTGGCCTCTATTTGCTCTGTTAATTATCAACTATGTTTAGTCCCTTTAAGACTAAGCATTTGTTTGGACTTCTTTAGTGTAATCCATTAATTTCGGCTCCCAAGACTAATTATAAAGTCAAAATAAACTAAGTTCAACCATTGTATGTTTTTTGCTTCCTTAGGACATGACATTTATCTCCAACTGATAGATTTTTATTTTTCTAATAGCTGTATAAGAATTGATCGTCCGATTGATTTTAATAGTATTCTTTACCTTTGTTTGCCAAGGGTAAATGTTATAGTAGTTTTTCATCATACCTGTTACCTTTTTAATATTCAAATTTACCTTATTTCTGACAAATAAAGCAAACACCTAATTGTTTACAAAGTGCAAAATAACTCATTGCTTATTTACAATACTAATTCTATATTTAAAAATAAACTATAAGATATTTACACTGTATAATACTTTAGATTAATGGTCTTTAAAAATTGCAATTTTAAGAAGGCTGATTTCTGAGTGAGCTTATTATTCTTATGTGATTAAAATTTTTTGTTTGTTTATTTTGAAACATTAAATGAAATATAGCTACTTGTTTTGGCACAGATGCTGAAAATAGGTGTCAAAAACTCCATGCCCTTCTGATATCTGATCATTGACATATGAAACTTCTTTCCTTTTTGTGGAAGGATTTAGAATTTTCCTTTTTTTTTTTTTGTTCTACATTTTGCCTTGTTAGGCCTAATGTTGATAATTTTACATTCACTGTCCCAGCTGCTCGGAGCTCCTTAAAGTTTCATACATTTCCTTCTGCATTGTACACATCTCAACTACTTATTCAAATTAGTACTCACTCCCTAGTCTCTGTTCTTTCTTTCTAAAATATCTATTAGTTTTTCTCTTTCAGCACTTGAAAGATGTTATGTCACTTACTTCTCTGTCTCTGATGATACTTTCTCCATAGTTTTAAAGAAGAATCTGCTGTTACTTGAAATGCTACTCCTTTATTAGGAGGCATTTCCATCTTTCTGGTCTCAAGACTTTTTATTTTAGTTTTTGGAAGTTTGACTATGATTTGTCTTGAACTATGATGGATTTCTTTGGGTTTATCTTGTTTGGGGTTTGCTCACTTCTTAAATCTGTAGGTTTGCATTTCTTGCTAAATTCAGGAAGTTTTCAGCCATGATTTATTCAGGACATTATCAGCCCTGTCCTCTTACCATTCTTCTGAGATTTAACAACACAAATGTTAGATCTTTTGTTATAGTTTCACAGATCCCTGTCTGTATTCATTTTTCCCCCTCTATTTTTATCTCTATCGTTCAGATTGGATGATTCCCTTTGTTATAGCTTCCAATTTACTTATTGTTTATTTTGTTTTCTTCATTTTGCCATTGAACCCATCCTTTGAGATTTTTAAAATTTAGTTTGTCAGTTATTTTATTTTCATTTTGTTCTTTATATAATACACTTCCTTGCTGAGTCTTTCTATTTTTTTCATTTGTTTCCAGCATGTTCATAAATGCTCACTGAAGCATTTTTATGATAGCTGCTTTAAAATCTTTGTCAGATAATTCTAATCTTATTGTCATCTTAGCGTTTATATATAATTGATTGTGGTTTTTTAAAAAAATTATAGTTTGAGATCTTCCTGGTGTCTGATAAATAATTTTTAATTGAAATCTGGACATTTGGGTGTTATAAAACTCTGGATTTTATTTAAACTTTCTGTTTTTTTTATTTTTTTTAAGATTTTTATTTTTATTTATTTGACAGAGACAGCCAGCAAGAGAGGGAACACAAGCAGGGGGAGTGGGAGAGGAAGAAGCAGGCTCTCAGCGGAGAAGCCTGACATGGAGCTCGATCCCAGAACACCGGAACGCTGGGATCATGCCCTGAGCTGAAGGCAGATGCTTAACGACTGCACCACCCAGGCACCCCTAAACTTTCTGTTTTAGCTGGTCTCTCTGTCACATCTCTGGTAGGGGTAACTACCCTATAACTGCCAAGTGGCGGTAGAAGGCTAGTTTACCTACTTGGCCTCTATTGACACCTTAAGGGAGGGGTCCTCATTATTGCTCAGTGATATAAGAATTCTGGCCTACAACTAGGCCTCTTCTCACAGTTCCCTTACTGGGAGGTTTAGGAGTGCCTCATTATAGCTCTCCACATGACCTTCCCTGACACCAGAGGGAGGAGTCAGAGGGGGAACTGATCTTCTTATGACTGGATAATGGTGACGGCACATTCTTTAGATCCCTCTGACTTGACCTCAGAAGGAAAGGGAAGTACCCCTCCTTTCTCCCAGACGTGGGGGGCAATCTAGGCTTCTACATGATCTCTACTGGTTCCTCAGTATCTTGTTATAGCCCCCTGGGGATGAAAGTCCTAGCTCTCCACTCTACCTTCACTGACACCATACTTGGAAGTGAGGGGGTTCGGGCTCCTTGTTACAGCCTGGTAAGTGTGGAAGTCTAAGCTTCCTCCTTAGTCTTTGCTGGTATGGCTATAAACAGAGACACCGTTTTTCCTCCTGTGGTATTTAGCTAACTAGAACAGTTATTCTTAAAAGTTCTTAAAAATATTCTGTGCCACCACTTCCCAGATCTTTTGGCTTTGTTGGGGCTTTAAAATTTTTTTTAGTTTGCTCCCAATTCTGAATTTCCACTTTCTTCAGCATCAAATCTGAAGTATAGGAGGCAAAAAGAAAGAAAAGTCACTACCATATTGCTTTTGGGGGCATAAGATTCCTTCATCTTCTGTCCACCTGTCAATGGTTTCTTATATTTTTCTTTTAGGTAATATTCAGACTTTTTGTTTGTATTTAGAAGGTAGAATAAGAAAATGTGCATCAGTTCCTTCTTCTGGGAAATGGAGGTCTTCATTCTATTAATTTTTTTTTATTTTTGATGCCCTGCTTTTAATTTCTAATTCTTTTTGACTCTCTTTGCTGCCTTATTAGAACGTCACTGATGTTACGTATATGCTCAACATATTCTCTTAACAGTAGAGTAATATTAGGTATATATTTATTTAGAATTTTATTTTCCTTTCTAAATTAAATCTATTTACTTAGAATTCCATTGCTTCTACTTGCTGGTTTTATTCTCTTTCTTTTATATTAGAGATATTCCTCAGAAACTGATAATCCTTTTCTGTCCACTTTTATTTATGTTTCCATTAGAAGCTATTCAGAGTGACGGCTGGGTGGCTCAGTCTGTTAAGTGTCTGCCTTCAACTCAGGTCATGATCCCAGGGTCCTGGGATCGAGTCCCACATTGGGTTCCCTGCTTGGCACAGAGCCTTCTTCTCCCTCTCCCTCTGCTGCTCCCCCTTCTTGTGCTCTCTTTCTTTCTCTCTCTGTCCAATAATAAATAAATAAATAAATAAATAAATAAATAAAATCTTTAAAAAAAAGAAGCTAATCAGAAATTCTAGTAGATTGCACAGGCTTGTTAACAGATTGGACTAAATGGCATGTTTGGGTAAGGACTCACTCATTGCACTGGAGTCCTCTAAGTACGATTCATAATTTTCTTGTTTGGACAGATGACATAGAAGTACTTGAACCATTGTAATAGGAGACAGAAAGAAAGAGAGAGAGGGGGAGAGAGAGGAAGGGAAAGTTTTGCAGAACAACTGAATATACAAATTCAGTTTACAAAGGAAAAAACAAAACAATGAGAGTGATGAGAGAAAAGGAAATAGTAGAAAAGGAAAAAGCACTCATGGAGAAGCAAGCCCAACTATGAATTACTTTCTTTTGACAAAATGGATCAATAACAATAAATACAAATATTGTAGAAGTGTATGGATAACAAAACGTTAATCATATTCCTACGGAAAACTATGAAAGTAGACCAAACACAAACTAAGAATAAATGTCTTAATAAGAAAAAATAAACAAATATTTGCCATCAATCCATGAAAACACAAACAATAACAAATTGGTTCTATATTTCTCTTTATCAAAATTAAAATGTGTGATTTGGATATTATTAGTTTAATTTATTTTCATAGTGACTAGCTATTTGGAGCATTTATTTCTAAAAATGCATTTAATTTTTTTTTTAGTTTCAAGTTTTTATTTAAATTCCAGTTAGTAAACATATAGTGTAATACCAGTTCCAGGAGTAAAATTTAGTGATTCATCATTTACGCAACACTCAGTGCTCATTACAAGTGCACTCCTTAATATCCATCACCCATTTAGCCTATCTGCCTGCCTATGTCCCCTCCAGCAACTTTCAGTTTGTTCTGTATAGTTAAGAGTCAGTTTTATGGTTTGGCTCCCTCTCTCTATTTTTTTTAATGCATTTACATTTCGTTCATACATATCAGTCACCATTTGGTTAGGCCAAAATCATATATTGAATGCCTTAATAATTACGACTTTTTAAAAAATCAATAGTCCATATATTTAAAGAAAAATCACACTAGAGAGTTCAGTATGTGGATAGTAACTCACTTAGTTTTGGTCTAATTTTTTAAAATAGGCTCTATTTTTAAAACAGTTTTAGGTTCACAGCCAAATCAAGACTTGCCACATTCCTTCTGACCCCACACATTGAGTTGCCACGTTCCTCCTAACCCCACACATTGAGAGCCTCCCCCACTATCAATATCTTACACTAACGTGTTACAAGTGATGAACCTACAGTGACACTTCATTATCATCCAAGTCTGTAGTTTACATTAGGGTTCATTCTTTGTGTTGTATATTCTGTGGGTTTTGACAAATGACATGTATTCACCTATATAGTGTCCCAGAGAGTTTTTTCACTGCCCTAAAAATCTTCTGGGTTCTTATTCCCTCCTAACCTTTGGAAACTACTGATTTTTTTTTAACTGTCTCCATAGTTTTGCCTTTTTCAAAAAGCTCTATAGTTAGAATCATGTAGTATGTAATATTTTCAGATTGACTTTTTTCAGTTAGTAATATGCATTTAAATTTCCTCCATGTCTTTTCATGGATTGGTAGATCATTTTTTCAATACTGAATAACATTCCATTGTCTGGATATATCACAGTTTATTTATCCATTCACTTATTGAAGAACCTCTTGGTTGCTTTCAAGTCTGGCAATTATGAATAAAACTACTCTAAACATCTGTGTGTAGGTTTTTGTGTGAACATTGTTCCTGTTGCTCCATATTCTCGCTAGCATGTGGTGTTGTAAATGTTTCAGTTTTTGATCATTCTAGTAAGTGTGTAGTGGTCTCAGTATTCTTTCAATTTGTCATTCCCTAATGATATCTGATGTTGAGCTTCTTTTCATATGCTTACTTGACATCTGTATATCTTCTTTGTCAGGCGTCCTTTCAGATCTTTTGCCCACTTTTTAAATTAGGATTTTTACTTTCTTATTGTTAAATTTTCATGGTTCTTTTTATATTTTGGATAATAGCCTTTTATCAGATATGCCTTGTGCAAATGTTTTCTACTGGTTTGCGGTTTGTCTTCTCATTCTCTTGACAACATCTTCACAGAATAGAAGTTTTAATTTTAATGAAGTCTAATCTACTTCTTTCATTGATTGTTTTTTGAAGTTGTATCTAAAAAGTCATCATCAAAAGCAAAATCATCCCTATTTTATAAAACATATTTGAGAGGTAAATTGACAATATATATCTACAGTGAATCTTTTAACTGGCTTTCAGTAGCCCAGTCACAGCTTGACTCATAGTGATGATATTTTATAGGAAGTGAATTGTTAGATAATAATGTTTAGACTAGATGTGAAAATAAAATAATGCTTAGTTAGATGCCACTTAGCTATTTGGGTTCTGGAAGAAGGTATTTGGGCATGTAACTGGTTGACAGTTACCTTTTAACTGTAGGTATTTGAATACATATCCCTTCCTTAACAATGTACACACACACTTTCTTCCTTATTTAGAACTGAACTCCTTTTTTGGTCAGTCTAAATTTTGATTTTCTTTTGGAAGTAGAAGGAAATAACTGTCTTGTACTTTGAACTTTTTTTTTTTGAGCTTCTTTAGGGCATACAGGGCACACTCTGTCAACCACTTTTCTATTATTTTAATTATTTTTCATATTGCTTCCTATATGAGGTTATTTTCTCATCTTCTAGATGCAAATTTCTTCAGGACAGTACAAGGAGACTTGCTTTTACTAATTTTCATATTTTACTGCAACTATAACTGGGTTAAGATATAAAATCTGAACATGACGTAGCCAGCAGGTGTCAGGTACTCTGTAGGAAAGGAAAAGGATGGAGATAGGCCTGGTTATCATATGTCTCACAAAGACTCCTTGTTCAAAACTGGATAAAGAGATAAAGGATGAGCAAAAGTTGAGGAGGAAACAGAGTATATGGAATGGGAAGAATTATTTCCTATGGTAGAAATCACTGAAAATTAGTATTTATTGTATGGGAATTGTGGAGGAATGGATGATCCCTGATTTTAGGAAGATTAACATGAAACTAGAAAGGTAGCTATGATGGCAGGTATTCAAGTAATCCTTAGGGGATGTGCTTGGAAAAAATGGTGCTCAAATCAGTAAAAAAGTAAAAGCTTAATCAAAAATTTCTCATTAGTCAAGAAATGAAAAAATCTGATTAATATTAATATATTTAATTAGTAATCAGATTTACTGATGTCAGATAATTTCATTCAATTGTCAGAAAAATAGATGTTCCAATCATGTTAGTATCTCATAAAATATTTTATAAAAAACTTACAGGGAGTCTTTAAGATGGTCTAAATTACCTAAGATATTAAAAAAAATTTCAATAATCTTATAATTGTACAAGGAGCAAATTATTTCTGTTCAAATATTAATAAATTTGGTTTTAGATTTAACTTTGTATTTTTATCATAAGGCGTTAGTATTTGAGGAATGTTTAAGCCTTTTATATAAGGAGAGGTATTTATAGTACTACAGCTATTTTCCTGCCCATCTGGGCTTAACTATATCTCTAATAAACAATTTAATCTGAAAAACGTTAAACTTAGAAGATGATATTGCAATTCCACATGAGTTTATTTTATGTGATAATTATGAATCACCAAGTTACTATAGAATTTTTTTTACAAAGAGGCTTCCTAACAGAGTTCCAGGTGGGCCCTCTACTAATTGTGAGAAGGATTCTGGATGTTTGCTGTTTATAGATAACATCCAGTTAAATCTGTTTTCTGGATCCCATGCTATTCAGGCCATTTTATATACAAAATTGCTTTTTTGAATTTCAAACATGAGTGACCTCTTCCTGATACAAAGTAAATTCTTAGTAAAACTAAGGTTTTGATCATTGACAATTAGAAGCTTTCTGGCCAACCCAAACTTTATCACATTTCTTTATTGTATTTGCTAACTCACATTCTACATGTATTTAACATACAGCAGTAATTTATTGTTTGTAAGTTTCTTTTGATAAAGTGTATTATTAAAAGAGTAATTTTTTCTATTTAACTATATCTGAATCATTTCAAAACACATAATTTAGGTATGCTAGTTTTACCATGTCTGAATTTTATTTGTAGACATTTCTTCAAATAAAACAATACTATCATAAAAGAACACTTAAGGTTTTGCAAGTCTTTATGGTGTATGAACTTAGCAGTTTATTAGAAAAACTTATGCTACTTTTCTTAGCAATCACTCATTAATTTATAAAACAACTGTCTTGATAAGACAATTTATGAACAGAGGAATAGACTTTTTTGAAAAAAGGGAAGAAACTATTTAGAAAGTTTTCTTGAGTCCTAACCTAAAATACACAAAATGCTCCCTTAGAAAGAAGCGACATTGAGGGAAAGGGCAATGAATGCATAAACGTATACCTTGATTTGCCAAAGAAAATAATTGGGAAGAGGAGTAAATAATGTTTATACACTTATTTACAAATTATGGATCATTTTCAAAAGGGTGAATAAATTATGGTAAATATAGATGTTGGTGGTAATTAGAACATATGGAAGGGGAAATTACCCATTTTAAAGGAAACCTGTTATATCAGTCAAGATCTATTCAGGAAAATTAAAACTACTCTATATTTGTAAAAATGAAGAATTAAATCAGGTAATCCTTTTTTTTTTCCTTGTTGAAGAAGACGTGCAAATACAAAAAGTATAAGGTGAGGGAAGCCAAAAAATAACTAATAGCAGTATGATAGTTAATTTTATGTGTCAACTTGACTGAGCCACAAAGGACCCATTATAATAGGTATTTCTGTGAGGGTGTTTTTAAATGAGATTAACATTTAAATTGGTAGATAGTACAGCAGATTGCCCTAACTAAACTGGTGGGCCTCACCCAATCAGTTGAAGGCCTGGATAGAGCGGAAAGACTGACCCTCCCCTAAGTAGGAGAGAATTCTTCCTGCCTGATGGCCTTTGAATAAGACAGCCTTTGGACTGAAACATTGGTTCTTTCTGAGTTTCATGGCTCCAGGCCTTCAGACAGACTGGAACAATACAATTGGTTCTAGTGGGTCTTGAGCTTGTCAACTCAACCTGCAGATCTTGGGATTTGTCAGCCTTTATGGGGGTATACATATATCCCCTGTGTATATATACCCTTGTGTATTCATGTCACATGTATATGTATATATACATGCATAATATATGTATATAATATCCATTTTATGTATATATACATTCTATTGGTTTTGTTTCTCTGGAGAACCCTAACTTATATGATCAGTAACGAAGGTGTCTTTATCCCTATGGTTAGAAGAACAAGAGGAGCACGTAATGTTAACAGAAATCAGGATCTGGTGCCATACAACTGAAGTTAGAAACATACCTGGTAGAAACATCATATAATGGAGATGCTAAATATAGAAGCTAGAACCATGGATAAGACTCAGTCTCTGCCAAACATGCTATCCAATGCAATGCATAAGAACACCTTAGCTTCTCCTTCCTCTTGTCCTCCAATACATCCACCAGGACTGCTGATTGACTGAATAGAGCTGGAAAGTAGTTTGCAAAGGAATCAGAATGATTTTCTATACCATACAGTACAGTAAGTGAGGAATGGAGAATGAATCTGAAAACAAAGGCAGATGAATGGCTCATCTGTTAAGATAGAAGACAAAGTGCTGCTATAGAAGATTTACATTTGCGTTGAAATGAACTTAAAGAAAGAAGAAACATGGAAAACATTTGGAGCTCTTTTCAAAGTACTATACAGTTTAAGTTGTATGTATAAATCTCCTGGATAATATAGACCTTGTAATTTCATTATGGTTTTATCATATAGATTGTGCACTACCATATTGCATTATAAAGAGTCAAGGGAAGACATTACAGAGTAAAAACATTTGCAAAAACATATAATGAGTTTGGCTAAATGGGAAGGCAGGTAGCTGTTGTGTGGTGATTAAGGGAGCAGGAGCATTAGATGAAGTATGAGATTTTTAGTAGAAGTCAGGTTATGCAAAACCACAGTGAAGATCACAGAATTTTTCCTAAATGCAATGGCAAGCTGTTAAGAAGTTTTAAGCAGGGTAAGGTGATCATATTTTTCTTTAATGAGACCAGATGTGGTCACTAAGTGGGAAATGTGCTAGAAGAATTAATAATGGTAACCAGAAACCGGTGCCATTCCAGGAAATGGTGATGGTATCTTGGACTTGGAAAATATAAGTAAGAAGGAACAAAGAGGAAAGATAGAGAAATATTTCGGAGGGACTCTGTGGTGGACTGGATAATGCGTCCCCACCAGATGTCTGCATCCTATTTCCTGGCAGTTGTGAATATGGTAGTTTACATAGTAAAAGAGTTTTTGTAGACCTGATTGAGTTAAGGATCTTGAGAAGGAACATTATCTAGGATTATCTGGGCGGTTCAGTCAATTATCGGATTAACTCACAAGAGTCCTATTAAGGAAAAGAAGGAGGCAAGAGAGACAGAGTCAGAGAAGGTGATTGATGATGAAAGCAGAGGTGAGAGAGATTTGAGATGCTGCAAGGCTAGCCTGGAAGATACAAAAGGGGCCACCCACCAAGGAATGCAGGCAGCCTCTAGAAGCTGGAAAAGGCAAGGAAATGAATTCTATGAAGTGTTCAGAGGGAACACAGGCTTGCCAACACCTTGATTTTAGACTTCCGGCCTCCAGAAACTTCATTTAGACTTCTGACCTCCAGAACTGTAACAGAATAAATTTGTTTTGTGGTAATTTATCATTATTATCTATAAACTGATGTAGAAACTCAGGGGAAGTTGGTGTTGGTTTGAATGTGGGGAAATGAAGAAGAGGTGTCAAGAATATGTTTCTTGAGTCCTAACCTAAAATACACAAAATGCTTCCTTAGAAAGAAGCGACATTGAGGGATGCTAGTAAATGAAGCATCTATTTGAAGTTTGGGAGACTGGAGATCTGTTTTTAAAGATTTATTTATTTTAGAGAAAGCACACATGCCTGAGTGGGGGGAGGGGCAGAGGGAGAGAATCTTGAAGCAGACCCCATACTGAGGGCAGAGCCCAATGCAGGGCTTGATCCCACCACCCCTGAGATCATGACCCCAGCAGAAACCAAGAGTCAGAAGCCACCCAGGTGCCCCAAGAAGTATTTTTAATGTGTGAACATGTTAAGTTTAAGATATTTAGGAGGTGACCAAGTGCTGACATCAGGTATGCTATTGTCTGTGTGGGTATGGTACACAGAAGCACAGATAATTCTGGCTCTATTAATGTTAGAATTACTCTGTAGATGGAATTTTAAATGATGGCAATAAAAGAGATTTCTTATGAAGGAAGTGATGAGTGAGAAGAGGGGACTCATGATTAATATCTGAGATACTTCAATCTTTAGAAATTAGAGAAGACAGGACTAGCACATAATATTAAGAATTAATCAGGAAGGAAGAAGGAAAAACAATATGTTGTGTTTTAATGGAAGCTAGCATAAGAGAGTTTAAGGGAAAAAATGAAAAATTTGAAAAGGATATTAAGGTGTAGGAAAAACAAAAAGATTCTCTAACTCTGTAAGAAGATTGAGATCCATTACTTTATCTCCCCAGTTTAATTATATGAAGGAAATCATACAAATGTGAGTCAAAGTATGACCCAAAGAAAAATAAGATGGCCAGTACTGTCCAGATGTGCTTTCCTGTTCTGTTGAGTAAATAAGAGTGCAGATATCAGGGCATCACTTTTAATTTTCCTCTTTGGCATGCTTTGAGGGTTTGAGCTGTTGACAAAAAGATAAAAAACATTATCTTAGAATAACAACTCTCAATTATATTCCAAATCTACTAAATAATAGATCAAACTCCCCTATTCATATAACTATGATTCTGAAAGATAAGAAGTGGAATAAGAGGAGTGCTTAAGAGGATGGTTAATTTTATGTCAGTTTGGCTGACATGTTGCCCAGATACTTGATCAAACATTTTTCTGGATGTTTCTATAAGGTGCATTTTGAATGAGATTAATGCTTAAATCTGTGGACTTTTGAGTAAAGCAGATACTATCCATAATGTTGGTAGACCTCGTCCAAATCATTGAAGGTCTTAATAGAACAAAAACTGACCTCTCCTCGAAAATGAAGGAATTCTACCAGCAGATGGCCTTTAGTCCTGAAATGCTGCATTGAGTCTTTCCTGGTCTCCAGCCTGATGGCCTACCCTGTATGTTATAGACTTGACAGCCTTGCAATTGCATGAACCACTTTAATATATCTGCCCCCCCAAACCACCCTGCTCTGTGTTTATGTACATATACACACATTATGTTGGTTCTCTTTTTCTGGAGAACCTAATACAGTGAGTAACAGTAGAGGTGGAAAACAGACACACCTGAATATGGAGAATTGCAAAAAGCTTTTGCATGTGTAATTTGAAACACCTGTCTTCTCAAAGATTCAGACTTTTCTGTATGATGGCACTGTCTTTCGGCTTGTTTTGAATCTTTCTTATAGAAACTAACCAATTTTTGGCAGTCCATGAAGACAGTTGTTTTCCATCCTAATGGAAAGGGTGGAGGAGTGACAAGGTGGTATCACCAAAGGTTTTCAAATATAAAGCAGGAATGTTGCAGAAAGAAGACATACGCACTTGATACGGTGGTTGCACCTCTTAGCATGTCTGTGATTCTCAGTAGAAACAACACGAAATCACAGGGATGTTTATATACCGGAACACTTAACTCAAATGTTTCAAAGTTATTTTTCTGTTATATCATATATGGTTCCCTTTTTAACTTTTGACACTACTTTCCATTCTGTTTTTCAGTCATTCTTTCTCTGTAGTGGTGGTATCTTTCTTCAAATCCAATAGTCTCCTATGTCTATATTTACAGTGCAGATCTTAGATACACACACACACACACACACACACATACAACCCAGATCATACATCCAGAGTGGGCAAAGCACAGTTCTCTGTTCAGGGAGAATTGTTCTTCCTCAGTGGCTGAGTTTTTCAATTTGATAGTTTCTTTAGCTTAAAATAACTCTTCTTTAAAATTTTCCTCTTTTGAGGAGAAAAAATGAACAAGATATGGTTCAGATTCAAAATCCAGCTCGGTTCTATTTTTTCCTTTTTTAATTCCAATTTCTAGTTAAATTGTATTCCTCAGTGTCACATATGGAAGCATGTATAAATGCGTTTATCTGATTACCTCAGTTAAGCCAGCTTTTCCATAGCACACATTTCCTGAACTTTGACCGGACATGTTCTTATGGCTTCTTAAATTTTTAAAAACAAAATGTACCATCCATTACCACAGACATTGAAATTCTTCCCACACATTTGATTACATCAAAAGAATTTCCATGTTTTACATTTCTTATTGAAATGATTGGTTAATCAGCTTTGTTATTCAGTGGAAGAAGATTTAAGCTCAGTGTTCCAAATCCCCAGTAAAAAAGAATAAGAAATCACTAAACATGAAAACTACTGTGTTAAAAATAAAACATGCCTTGGAATAATTGCTAGAAAAATAATGACTAAAACTTAAGTGTTTCTTGTCCCACCAGGTTTGTTGAGATTCTGCCTTCCCATCTGTTTATTCTTAAATAAATGTTTTTCTGTAACATAGTATGATAAGCAAAAGTACACTTGATTCTATAATTACTTTGTTTTCTTTTTTTATAGTTGTGATTTTGAATTTCTACTTGGTTTGATAGTTTTATTCAAGGTTGGAAATTTAAGTTGATTTTATGTAATCCACATCTTAAAATTTATTTAGTATAGTACTCCAAATTTATCTGTGAAAATTGATGTACTCTTTAGGTAATGCATGTATTCCTTATTATTTGTTATAACCACTGAGAAATAGAAATATGACTCAGCACCCTAAAGAAAATATACTTCTTCAGTGACCTAGATTTTTTTTCCAATAATATTTATAGGTTGCCTGATTGTGACTTTTTTTTGTGTATCTGTTTGATTTTGTTTATCTCTTTTACCCACTTCTGTCAAATCTCTTAGGAACTGCTCAGCTTCTGAGTTTAAGAGAAGTTGACATTGAATGGCTCTTTCTCAATGCCAATATAATGAATTCTTACAGTTGGAAATGTACTCAAATTGATACCTTGCATAGGTGGACGCACTTGTCCCATTTCAATGCCTACAAGTATATATTATTATGTATTTTCTCCACTATTTATAAACTGATTTTGTTAAGATCATTTTCACCATAAAGTAGATAATAACTTATGAGACAAAACAAAGCTGTTCAATATAAGTTTTTAATATTTGAAATAAATTCTAGCAAGTATATATGATACAGGAAACAGAAGAAGCCAAGTTCTATGGATGAATCACAGATTTGTTTCATCAAACATTAGAATTTAGATAGGAATAGGTTATGATGATTAGGCATAAAAAAATGTCTTAGGGGTTAAAATAATAAACAGGAGCTATTTTTTAAGACTATGTCATACCTGTGAAGGTAGTATTAAAATTCAAATTATATATTCATAATTACCAATTTAATATGTTAAATTAAACTTGCACTGATTTTCAGTAGTTATATTGTATTATGCCTAGCATAAAGTCTTGCTTGTAGGAGATGTCAGTTATTCAATCATGGGCAGAAGCAACTCATTTTATGTATACCTTAGCTCTGAAATTTGCTTTCAAATAAGTCAACCTACCTATAGAAAAATATAAACCTGATAGTCATTATATGTATATGTATATATATAAATAGTGTTTGACCTTTGTATCAGTCCTTTAACTTTTTATGTATTTAAATTTTTTCCTAAGAAACATTGGACAACAAAGAAAGGTGGTAAATTCTTCTCTTCAAGGAACTAAAAAGAGTGACACAATAATGCAACATTAAGCTAAAGGGAATAACATTTAATCTTCCACTTGATGGAATACCAATATACAGATGGTTAAAAAGATATAATCTACTGATTTCTTATCTCCATGGTTAATTAAATATATATATGTTATATATATCTATATAGAGAGATATATATATCTATCTCTGTATATAGATAGATAGATATCTATCACCAACTTAGAATTCACAGAAAAACATACATAAGTACTCTAAAATCATTCTTTTTTTAATATATATATAAAGATTTATTTATTTATTTATTCGACAGAGACAGCCAGTGAGAGAGGGAACACAAGCAGGGGGAGTGGGAGAGGAAGAAGCAGGCTCCCAGCGGAGGAGCCCGATGTGGGGCTCGATCTCATAAGGCCGGGATCACGCCCTGAGCCGAAGGCAGACGCCTAATGACTGCCCTACCCAAGCGCTCCTCTAAGATCACTCTTGTTGTATAGTAAAATAAATACTTCAAAATGTATTTCAGCTGTGTACGTTTTTTATATTATTTGTGTAATACATTTTGTGTTTTTCTCAATGACAAAACCATATGAAAATATACTTTCTGCTCTAAACTGTGTCAAAAGCCATGTTTAGAGGCTAGAAGGTTGTGATAAAACTAAACACTGATTTTAAAGAGATTGTATATTCTTAGTTAAAATTTTTCAAAATACACATAGACAATGAAAACAAAAAAAATGCAGCACAATAAATAATCATTAAATAAGTATATGGATGATAAATGAAAGAATGGGGAAAAAAGACGTGGTGAAATAAACTAGAGTATATTATTATTTGGGAAGCCATCAATTAAGGTTTTTATAAAATCCACAATACCAAAAAACCAAAACAGAACCATTTAAAAACTGTTTAAATAAAGGAATGTCCCTTAATCTAAATTCTTTTTACATTTTCATCTTTCTCTATAGTCAGAGCTAGCATACAATGTTTTGAAAAGAAAGCAAGTCTTTAGAGATCGCAAACAGCCAATTTCACACTACAAGCAGTAGTAAATAGAGCTCAATTCCCTTTAGTAATACACTATTTATCTTTGTGCTTCATTGAGTTCAAAGAAAAGCATTTTTCAGAGTTTAAGCAATTAACTTCTCTTTTTTTTTCCTATTCTAGAAAGGACGTTATCAGAAAAGCAAGGGATTAGGAAGCTACAGAATTATCAGGAGTTATTCTTACTGTATGAAATTTCAATTTAACAAAACATGTAAAACCCTAACGGCAGTTAAGACCCAATACAGGGAAACCATTTTGTTTTCACAGTATATTTATTTTGCATCATCACTGACCCAACTGATTTTCTGCTACATTGAAACGAGTAGGTATTAGTTTCAGAAATTATTCTGTGCTGTATACTTGTTACCAAATCAATGTTATGGTTTACCTAGAAAATTCCCTGAAAAACCTTGTCAAGGTACTTGTATAAAACAAAGCTGACACTGTAAACATTCTATACATCTGACATCTAGGTTTTACATTCAAAAGAAGCTGAAATGCAGTAAGCTTATTAAATATGTATTTCATATCCTTGGGGAAGATTAGAAATTGATCTGTTACCAGATGACTACTCTTTGGAATAATTATAATTTTTTGCCCTATGTATATTAAAATCTATATCCATTTTAATAGCTGTAGATTATAAGAGAATTTATAAAATAACTCATAAATGCATAAATGTCAGTTATATAAAAATGGGATAAAAAGAGTTACGAGAAGAGGTGCCTGGGTGGCTCAGCCAGTTAAGCATCTGCCTTCAGCTCAGGTCATGATCCCAGGGTCCTGGAATCAAGCCCCACATTGGGCTCTCTGCTCAATGAGGAAGCTACTTCTCCTTCTTTCTCTCTCTTTCTCTCTCAAATAAATAAATAAATAAATAAAATCTTAAAAAAAAAGTAGTTACAGAAAGAAAGGGTTTAGAGAAGATGGGGATGACATGGTCATAGTTATCGCTTCATTTTCTTTTTCCAAATTCTCCAATAAAAACAAACAAAGCTGCTAGGATAGTAAAACTAAGATCCTTAGACAATATCTGGAGCAAAACTTGGTGGCAGAATATACTGCTGCAGACCCATAAATACCAGTGAGTGGGGAATGAGCCACGGGCAGCTGCAAGACTTAGATTGTGTCAGTATCTATGGAAAGAAACACAAAGAACTAAACATGATTTCTGCTGAAATGTCTGGTTCCTGGGAATGTTGGGGCAATCTGAAAAAGCAATGAAACCAGAAAGAGTTATTCCAGATTAATTTCATGAGTAATGCAGGAGTTAGAGTGTGGGAACAGTTGAACCCTGTAAACACTCTAAAGTAACAACTCAATACCCTGCCAAGACAAAACTCCACATTATGGAGACACTGCAGAGAGTACAATTCAAATGGAGCAGGGTAGGGCAACAGGGCAAAAGAAAGAAAGTTTCCTTTAAGGCAGGAAGGGAAGCAGATGTGACATTTCTCATAAAGTTACGGATATAATAATTTCATTGTGCAACCATAAAAGAAGGAGCTGGTATGAGAATGCATTTGTACAAAAATTTGTTAGGATGCAGCTAAAACAGGGTTTAGAGGAAAAGCTGTAGTTTTAAGTGCTTATATTAGAGAAAGAAATGTTCTAAAATCAGTGTCCTAAAATTTTACCTTATGGTACAACAGGAGAGAGAAAACTTACAAAAACAAGTAGAAGGAAGAAAATAATGATAATGAAGATAAGAGCAGAAACTAATACAATAGATAAAAGACTGAAAATAAATTAACAAAGCCAATATTGATTCTTTGAAAATATTGACAAAATTGACAATTTCCCCCACAGAAAACCCAAATGAACATTAGCCTGAATAAAATAAAGCTATTGTCAGCAAAGATTTTACAGTCATTAAAATGATAATCACAGAATACTATAAAAGAACCTCATGTCAACAATTTGACAACTTATACAAATGTTTAAATTTGTTGAAAATATAATTTACAAGAAGTATGCAAGACATAAAATATGAATAGATCTGTATCTGTTGAATAAATTTAATTTATTACTAAAAACCTTTCTAAAAGAAAACTTCAGGCCCAGGGGCTTTCTCTGATATATTCCATCAAACATCCAAGTAAGAAATGACATTAATCTTAACTTTTTTCTTCAAGTAAGAAATGGCATTGATCTTAATTTTTTTTCTTCAAGTAGAAAAAGAGGAAATATTTCCCTGCTCAATTAGAAAACTAGCATAACCTTAATAAGAAAATCTGACAAATCATTACAAAAATAAAATTACAGACCAATAATCCTTATGATTATTGGCAAAAGTCTTTAAAAACTATTAACAAACCAAACAAGCTAGAAAAAGGATACTATGTCATGACTGAGTAGATTTGTTTCTCCTACCTCTCAAACTCTCGGAAGCAACAATACCATGCCTTAGCTCTGTAGTGTATTAATAAATAAAACTTACACTTCTGGGCAATAAAACAAAAAAAATTTTCCCAGGGGCTACCTGGGTGGCTCAGTTGATTATGCACCCGACATTTGAATTCTGCCCAGGTCAGGATCTCAGGGTTGTGAAATCGAGCCCTAAGGATGCTGGGCATGGAGCCTGCTTGGGATTCTCTATCTCCCTCTCCCTTTCCCTCTGTCCCTTCCCTCTAAGATAATTTCCCAAAAATTCAAGCTTGGCATAACAGTAAAAGACCAATAAAAGTTAGTGAAAGTTTCTTATGTTTTCAGGGAATATTGTAAGTGCTTTACATGCATTAAATATTACAATAAATATTGAGAAAATTGAGACGTAATTAGTAACTTGCAGAAGAGCAATACAAATGAAGAGAACTTAGCTTCGGAATCTTAATCACTATATTATGTTGTGATCATAACATAATATACATTCGAACCATAAGCTTTGAACAAAATATAGCAGATTTTACCTAAAATTCTCCCTCCATTATTTAATAGTCAGTTTCACACAAGCCTATAGATTTAAGATTCACAATGTTCATATAACCACATGATACACAGAGTATTTGGGTTTTTTTTTTTTGACATCTCCTGTAATTAAGACAATATTCACTATGATGAACCCAATAAAGTGAAATTTTTTAAAAAACAAATATAGTTTATATAAAGGAATAAAATTCAGGCTGAATAGTTAATTTTCTGCAATTCTTAACATAAGAAATAATGATATAGCATCTTAATTCCAGAAGAAGATATCATTTCCCTAAAAATGCATATTCAGCCAAGACATCATTCATTAGAAACCGGAAAGATAATCCCAAGTATTCAATAAAACAGTGCATCAATGATGCATCTTTCCAGAAAAGTTTTTTGTTTTTTTACTGTTTTAACCTCAATGACAGAGAAACTTAAAAAGTAAGAAGTAAGGGTGGTAAAGTCAGAATAAAATTAGAACAAAAACTCTAGTGAGAAAAATATAGTAATTCTACTTTCTTTTATTTTCACATTTTACAATTTTTTTGCTTAAGATAGTACATAGGTTGTATATGTGTGCTGACTTTTATCACTTGATAATGGTTTTTTTGGATGCCCTGTCAAGGATTCTGAGACTATATCTTGAGCTATTCAAGAGAGGTTACCCTGATAAATTTAGGAAGTTTCCATTTCTATCATTACTGATAAATATGGCCTAAAAAACCTGAGTATACTTGTCTTTAATTCCACACATGTAACTCCACAGAAAACTGAACATCATTGCTACTTAAAAACCTTTTTGTTAAAAGAATAAAGAAAATCTGTCTTAAAAGTCTGATTACCATGTTATAGATAGTTATTGTTATACTTTAATGGTTTTTTCTATCAAAGATACATTGTAAGTGGAATATTTCCTATAACTTGAAATAGTAATAATTGTAATAGTGTGTTAGTATCCTAGGATGCTATAACAAACTGCTATATAACTGGTGTCGTAGAACAAAATAAATTTATTCTCTCAAAGCTCCGGGGACCAAAAGTTGAAATCAGTATCACTGGACCAAAATCAAGGTGTCCAAAGCATTGTGCTTCCTCTGGAGGCTCTAGAGAAATCTGTTCCTTGACACTTGGGACTTCTAGTGGTTGCTGTCATTCTTTAACTTATATATGCTTGTATCATTTTAATCTATATCTCCATTGTCACATTGCTGTCTCCTCTTCTGTTTGTGTCTTCTTGTCCATCTATGTGAAATTTCCCTTCACTCTCTCTTATGAGGACACATGGGATTGCATTTTCAGCCCACTCAAATATTCCAGGATACTATCCCTTAACAAGATCCTTAATTTAATAACATCTTTTGCTATATAATGTAGTAGCCACAGGTTCTGGGATTAGTGCCTGATATTCTGGGGTGGGGGTGGACATCTTTAGCCTAGCACAAATGGAAATAGAAAAAAAATAGTATCTAAATTTATGGAGTGCTTATTATGTGCCATGCTCTGTGCTAATATATTACTTCATTTATATATTATCTCATTAGCTTCACACAATCTCAATGAGATTTATATTTTTTATGGATCACTATATTGTAGCAACAATTAGAAAGTTAAACAAACTTAGAAATAAGAGAGTGAATTCAGTAGTGGTGATACTCATTGATGATAGGATAGATCCTTTAAGCAAAACTAGGAGATGTATTTAAAAAGTGTGGTATAATTAAATATAATAAGCAAAAGGCAATTGAAACACATCAGAAATAAAGAGATAATTTTAGAAATTTGAGATAAGATCGCTTCTCAGACTTTTGGCTGAAATCAAGTGTAGAAATTGAGATAAGAATATTTGAATTTAAAAATAAATATCACCCAGGGTGCCTGGGTGGCTCAGTCAGCTAAGCTTCTGTCTTTGGCTCACGTTATGATCTCAGGGTCCTGAGATTGAGCACTGCATCAGGCTCCCTGCTCAGCAGGAAGTCTGCTTGTCCCTCTCCCACTCCCTCTGCCCCTCCCACCTGCTTATGTCTGCTCTTTCTCTCTCTCTCTTCCCTCAAGTGAATAAACAAAATCTTAAATAAATAAATAAATAAAATATATCTAAAAAATAAGATGAAAACAGAAAGGAAAGCAAACTGTAAGAGACTCTTAACTATAGGAAATAAACTGAGGGTTGCTGGGAGGCCATGGGAGGGATGGGGTAAATGGTGATGGGCATTAAGGAGGGCACTTGAAGTAATGAGCACTGGGTATTGTATGCCCCTGATGAATCACTAAATTCTACCTCTGAAATGAAAATAAATAAATAAGTAAATAAATAAATAAATAAATAAATAATAAATATCTAACCAAAGTGTCATTTTTTGAGCACTCAACTGTCTTCACATAGGTTCCCTAAAACCTGACTTAAGGCAAAACTTACATTCTTCATCTTTCTTGGTTACAATCCAGGGAAGCAAGAGTGATTGAAGACAGGAAGTATTATAATTTAAGAAGGAGAGGGGTGCCTGGGTGGCACAGCGGTTAAGCGTCTGCCTTCGGCTCAGGGCATGATCCCTGCGTTATGGGATCGAGCCCCACATCAGGCTCCTCCACTATGAGCCTGCTTCTTCCTCTCCCACTCCCCCTGCTTGTGTTCCCTCTCTCGCTGGCTGTCTCTATCTCTGTCAAATAAATAAATAAAATCTTAAAAAAAAAAGGAGAGAAAATACAGTGCATTGTATTATTAAGTTCATCCCAGACTCATACTGTTACCAGAATAAAAAGTACTCATATGAAAGACTGATATGAAAGAGTCATATAAAACTTAGTTGTTTTCTTGGTCACATTTGTCTTCCTTGATGACCAGAAGAAAGAGCATGTGGACCAGAAGAAAGAGCAAATAATCTGCAGGCTCTTTTTTATCTCTGCCTCTCAGTGTTAAACGTCTACCTTGTGACACTTTAACCTCACCATATCTGACTCCTGTTATCTGGCCTCTCTTAGCAGACAGAAATCCGCTGACTCAGTATTATGTTATTCAGCACATATTGAGTTGGGTTTCTCAGACCTTGATGCTAGAGTTTCAGTGACTTCCAACTTTGTTGTGATAGTGACAGTTGTACTGAAACCTGACTCTTGCCATGGAAACATTATGAGAGGCAGTGGTGTTAGATGTAGAGCCAATGACAATGATTACAAGGATTTCAACTGTGGCATTGATCATTAGCCAAGAAATACACTGATTGGCTGAAGCCAATGGGAAACTAGGGCTGACCAAATGTTGAGAAGTATATAGACTACCCCTGTACTATTCAGAACTCATACCACCTTCTTATTATACCTGAACCTTCTGTGAGAAAGTGCTGCCATAATTTGATCCTCAAATGCTGGGATGCAATTCGGATTCTTAAAAGAGTGACATGTTGGAATTCTAATAAGATATTTGAGGAAGATAATCAAACCAAGCTACCTTGTCTGCTGAAAACTTCCACTGGTCTTGTGGCCTTGACTGATATTTGTACTCTTGCTTCTCCATCACCCATTTCAGATTTCCCTACACTTAGCCAGCAAGTCAAATAGTTTGTATTGCTTGCCTGGTCTAGTAACTTCATCCATTCATTTCTTCAGAATCCTTCTTGACATAGCATTCCATGAAAGCACAAGCAAATGACGGGAGTCAGTACATGAGATCAAATCATTTCTTTTTTGAAAAGTTTTAATTCCAATATACTTAACATACAGTGTTATATTAGTTTTGGGTGTACAATATAGTGATTCAGCAATTCCATATATTACTTGGTGCTCACCACAACAGGTGCCCTGCTCAATCCCTATCACTTACTTAACCCATACCCCCACCCATCTCCTCTCTGGTAACCATCAGTTTGTTCTCTGCAGTTAAGAGTCTCTTTCTTGGTTTGCCTTCCTCTCTCTTTTTCCTTTGCTCATTTGTTTTGTTTCTTAAATTCCACATATGAGTGAAATCATATGGTATTTGTCTTTCTCTGACTGACTGACTAATTTTGGGTTAGTATTATATCCTAGCCCCATCCATGTCCTTGCAAATGGCAAGATTTCATTCTTTTTTATGCTGAATAATATCATATATATATATATATATATATATACACACACACACACACACACCCACACACACACACACACACCCCACATCTTTATCCTTTCATCAGTTGATGCACAGTTGGGCTGCTTCCATAATTTGGTAATTGTAAATAATGCTGCTATAAACATAGGGGTGCACGTGTCCCTTTAAATTAATGTTTTTATATTTTGGGGGTAAATATCCAGTAGTGCTATTAATGGATTATAGGGTAGTTCTATTTCTAATGTTCTGGGGAACCTCCATACCAGTTTCCACAGTGGCTGCACCAGTTTGCACTCCCACCAATAGTTCAAGAGGGTTCCCTTTTCTGCACATCATTGCAAAACACCTGTTGCTTCTTGTGTTGATGATTTTAGCCATTCTGACAAAGTGTGAAGTGATATCTCATTGCAGTTTTAATTTACATTTCCCTGATGTTGAGTGACCTTGAGTATCTTTTCATGTGTCATTTGGCCATCTGGGTGTCTTCTCTGGGGAAATACCTGTTCCCATCTTCTGCCCATTTTTTAATTGGACTATTTATTTTTTGTGTGTTGAGTTTGAGAATTTCTTTATAGATCTTGGATGCCAGCCTTTATGTGCAATGTCATTTGCAAATATCTTCTCCCATTCAGTAGGTTGCCTTTTACTGTTGTTGATTATTTCTTTCACTGTGCAGAAGCTTTTTATTTTGATGTAGTCCCAATAGTGTATTTTTGCTTTATTTCCCTTGCCTCAGGAGACATATCTAGTAAAATGTTGCTATAGCCAATGTCAGAGACATTACTGCCTATGCTTTCTTCTAGGATTTTTATGGTTTCAGGTCTCACATTTAGGTCTTTAATCCATTTTGAGTTTAGTTTTGAATATGGTGTAATAAAGTTGTCCAGTTTCATTCCTTTGTGTGTAGCTGACCAGTTTCCCAACACCATTTGTTGAAGAGACTGTTTTTTTCCCATTGGGTATTCTTTCCTGCTTTGTTGAAGATTAATTGGCCATATAACTGTGGGTTTATTCTGGGTTTTCTATTCTGTTCCCAAATTATTTCTTATTAGTAATATCAAGCATAGGACAAAGATGATAGAACAGAGTGTACATACTAATATGGCTGACTATCAAACATATAAGCCATGAAAATATATGTAATCACTGAAATGAATAACCTTATTAATAACCTTTAAATCAATGACTGTCAGTTTCAATTAAAAAATTTATCTATGTGCACTTTACAAGAGAATACATCATAAAAAGAAAGGTCAAATACGATGATATGAATAAAGATTTATAAGCCAAGTGCACAAACATAAAGAAATATTGTTATAGTGATACTAGAATACAGGGCAATAATCATTAAACAGAAATAGATGGTCAATTTATTTTGAGAGAAAGGTCAATTATGTAAATATTATTTATTTTCTTTAGGCACCATCTATCATATACAAATCAAAACCAAGTAGAAACCAAAGAAAGTGTTAGAAATTTTAATATGACATTCATCTTCTTTCATAGATTAAAGAGAGCAAATACCTGTGCATATAGAAATCTTATTTTTAAAGATTTTATTTATTTATTTGAGATAGAGAGAGAGAGAGCAGGAGTAGGGAGCAGTGGGAGAGGTAGAGGCAAGCAAGGAGCCTGATGTGGGGCTCGATCCCAGGACCCCGGGATCATGACCTGAGCGGAAGGCAGATGCTTAACCAAGTGAGCCACCAGACACCCTAGTATATAGAAATCTTGATTGTTATAATTGTATAGTTGAATTAGTAGTTATTTATTGAATTTATTAGTGTAAAATAAAGAATATATCCTAGTTCAAGCATCAGAAAAATTTTACAAACTGGGTCATGCATACCACTCATAAATTGTACAGGATGAAATGGATGCCTTGGAAGGAAAGATTTATTTCCAAATTGAATTTAAAAAGGAGAAAGAAATAGTGAAAGAATAATAGTGAGTTATTTCAGATTTCAAAGTTCATAGATATTTCATGCTATATTATTTTTCAAATTACAAAAAAACAAAGAAAACTCCTGAATATATTTTATAAAAGTAGAATTTCTCTGTTAGAAAACATCAGATGTAGAAAAAATTTAGTTCAATACTGCTTATTATATAAAAACCCTAACCAAAAAAGAAAATTTTAGTCAATAGTGCATTAAAAAATAATTTCCTACTATAACTAAATAAAACACTTCAGGAGTTCAAAGAGGTATAAAATTAGGCAATGTACTGGTATGATATTTCATATCTTTAAGTCAATTAGAAAATTTAATGGTCTTATTAATAGATGCTAAAAATGATCTTGATATATTACTATTTATAATAAAATATTTGGAAAAATTGGGATCCTGCTCGATTAGAAAACTAGCATAACCTTAATAGGAAAATCTGACAAATCAGTATAATACTTTAATGAATTAAGAACCAGTATAATACTTTAATGTATTAAGTATATTTATGATATGTGATAATACCAATTCAAATATTACATGTTATGGATTGGGATTTGTGCATGGTGAATATATTGTCATTTTTTTATTTTTAATTTAATTTTTTTTAATAAGCTCCATGCCCATTGTGGGGCTTGAACTCACAACACTGAGATCAAGAGTTGCATGCTCTACTGACTGAACAAGCTAAGTACACTTGGTGTTAATATCTAACAGTGCAAGTCCTGAAAACTTGTTATATTTCTTAAAAATTATACTATTTGTTCTTAGATTTTATTTTCCCATATAAATTAGAGAATCAGTTTTGCCACACTCAATGTACAAAACAGACAAAACTCTGAAGGACCTTATGTTGGATTTGCATTGAAGTTTTAGACTGATGTGAGGTAATTGTCATATTTAAAATTGTGAGTCTTCATTTCCATGTTCAACGTATATACTTTCTTTTATTCATTTCTTCATTAATATTGGTCAATAAAGTATTGTACTTCCAGGGAGGATATTCTAATTTATCACAATAACTTTTATCGCTATCAGAAATTCTGTCTTTCTAAAAGTATATATTCAAAGGGCTCCATGACAAATTCCTGTGGTGATGTAGCTGTTCTGGGTCTTGACTGTAATAGTTGATGCTATATTATGGGCCCCCACGTTAATATGCAATTTGAGATGTCCATCATGAACTGTATTTTGTATAACACACCAACCCATAATGTTGAGTTTGCTAACAGCACTGCCTTATCAACTGCATATTGTATATATGAGTGTGATTTCAAGCAAGAGTTGAAGGCACAGGATTTCTGAGCATGTTGCCCAGAAGCAAATGGTTCTCATTCTTTCTACATCACATATTCCCTATCAACCGCCTCTATAGATTCACGGAGAATAATGGTTCTGATTTACTGATAGCATATGAAAGTGTACAGCTAAGGCACTATACAACTCACTTAAGTGGCTCTGGTGAAGCAAAATCCTCTCAGTGGGTAGAACAGCAAGTAGTACAAGGTGTTATTTATTTTCCACTGAAGATTAGATAGAGGTATAGATTTACCCTGCATCGTAAACAATGGCTAATGTTTTGGCTGAATGGGCAATCATATGGAAAGAACATAATTAGAAAATGAGGGAAATAGGTATGTAGATAGAACTTTCCAAAAGGGTATGGTGATATTTGTATCTAATGTGAATATTCATCAAAGACAAATATCAGTAAACAAGAATCTTATAATCAAGTGTATAAGATAACCCATTCTGTAGGTATCAGTAAGCTTTTTTCCTCAGCCAATAATGTCCATGCTCAATAAGCCTAAGAATAAAGTTGTCCTGGCAACGGGGATCCAGTATGCACATGGGTTTAACAGCATGGATTTGCAGTCATTCGGGTTTGTCTGGTTAGAATCACTGCCTGTCTAGCCTGTCAGCTGGAGGGAGCAAAGGTGATTTCTCAATATGGCATAATTCTGGTATACCTGGTAGTGGACTAATTACCTATGAACACTTTCATCCTCATGGAATAGACCCTTATGTAATATGGATCTGCCATCTTTACACTCAGTGCTTCTGCCCAAACCACCACCTGCAGATCTCTAGAATGTGTTACACACAATCATGCTATTCTCACAGTATTACTTCTGACCACAAAACTTGTGTGTAGCAAACAAACTGACAATGGGCTCCTCCTTATGGGTTTTACCATGTTCTTAGCACTGTGAATTAGCTACCCTAATAGAATCAGGGCATGCCTACTTTTTTAATAAAATTTTTATTGGTACATTTTAGATTTACTGAAAAGGTGCAAAGATAGTACAGAGAGTTCTTGTATATCCTTCAGCCAGTTTCAGTGTCAGTTAATGTAACATTCAGTTGATGTTATTGTGTCACATTACTATGCTGCATTTGTCAAAACAAAGAAATCAATATTGGTATATTTATAATGAACTAAACTCCAGACTTTATTTGGATTTCATCAGTTTTTCCATTAATATCCTTCCCCTTCCCCCCCCTCCACCAAGTATCCAACACAGGTTACTACATTACAATTAGTTGTCATGTCTCCTTAATCTCTTCCGTGACAGTTTCTCAGTGTTCCTTGACACTGAAAAACAGTACTCGTCGTTTATCTTGTAGAAGCACTCTCATTTTGGGCTGGTCTGATGTTCTTGTCATGATTAGAGTGGAGTTACCGGTTTTGATAAAGATTGTTACAGAAATGGAGTACCCCTGTTCTTACATCATATCGGGAGCACATGACGTCTATATGACATCATGGTGAGGTTAAGTTTGATCGTTTGGTTAAGATAATGTCTGAAGATTTCCCTACTATAAAGTTACTATTTTTCTTTTCTATATTCCAGCTTATATCTGGCCCACCCTACAGTTCTGGGAGATAAGATTCATCATCTGGAGGAGAGAGTGTCTACATATATTATTCTTTACAGAAAAATTCTCCCTTCTCTCCAGTGATTCATTCATTTAACCAATTATTTATAATCGTATGAACTCATGTATATTCTTCTTATACTATAGGCTATAATCCAGCACTACAATTTTCATTTAAATTATTACACTGGCCACTGGGAGCTCTTTCCTGTTAGCACCTGGGTCTGTTTGACATGCCCTCACCTTTTTGTGTTTGTATTTTTAGCACTTACTTTCTTTCTTATACTATAAAATGCTCCAAGCTCATCCCGTATTTTTGCTGACCAGCCCTAGAATCGGCCATGAAATGACTTTTTAAAACAATTACAGCACTGGCTGCTTGGCAACCCCTTCAGAGGCTGAGTTAATAATCACCAAAGATATGTAAAAAATCTAATGTTCTTTTGGGAGGAGAGTTAGCTTGCTTTTAGTTTGCAACAGATAGTTGTATTGGTGTTATCTGGAAGCGTGATTTCATTGTTGTCTTTATTTAGAAGTATGTTTTAAACAATGAGTATATAGATGGCATGTTGAAATAGTGTAGGCTGTGACACCTTTAAAATGTTTCACCTAATTGAACCAGAACTGCATTTTGTAGAAATAACCTTTGCTGTATAGTTCCAGGGTAGTATGTGCCACAAAAGACATTTTGTGCTTTATTTGTACACCATATTCTTCTTATGCTCGGAAGGTTGGTGCAAGATACTATGTGCTGTTACAGTTTGCACACATTGTCACTGATCTGCTAGTTCACTTGGTTGTCATGGGACAGCAACTCACCTTATAGCTCCTCCAGTTCCCACTGGACTTATTCCTTTAGCTTTTCTGAGTCCTAGGTCAGGGTATGCAAACCTGCGGCAGCGGCAGCAGTATCCAGGCTCTCAGCTTCTCCTTGTCCTGCTGGATCTCTTCCTTCATTTTATTTGGATCCCAGCACAGGTGCTTATCTCTGTGATGAAAGCTTCTCTTGCAGGTCGCCTGCAACATGAATCTAGAGGCTGGGAGGCAATGAGAGTGTGGCACAGGCTCTAGCTCTTCCTTGCATGTTCCATTTTTTCCTTGCTATTCCCCATTTCACATTCATCTTTCATAGCCATTTGCTCACCAGACCTCAGACCCAGTACCTGATGAAGAAGAAATGACTGTAATCTGTGTAATGATTTGTAAGGCTACATATTATAAGGTCAAATCTCCATAATCAATCCTTTATTTTATACCATTACTCATGATTCTATTTCTGTGATCAAATCCTCACCGATAAACTACAAAAATAGAATATTAGTTTATCTAGTCATCCATGTATTTTCAGCAGAAGCCTTCCCCTACCCTCTCACCCACTGTCCCATGGAAGCTCTGAACTAGAACAGTAAGTGGAAGAGAAAGTATTTAAATCTACGCTATTCCATATAAAGCTTGTATCCTTAACCATTGTGTTGGAATCAACATTCTCTTGGTAAATGAGGTAACAACCTAGAAAACAAATTAAGAAAAAATTAGTTACCATAATTAGTTAGTATTCCTCATAGAAAATAGGCATTTAAAGCATCAACCTATAAATCTTAAACAGATGGCTGTATATTTTTTTTCAGATTTTATTTATTTACTCTTGAGAGAGAGCAAGTGAGAGAGGGAGCATGAGCAGGGGAAAGGCACAGAGGGAGAAGCAGACTTCCAGCTGAGCAGGGAGCCTGATGTGGGTCTCCATCCCAGGATCCTGGAATCATGACCTGATCGGAAGGCAGACACTTAAACAACTGAGCCATCCAGGCACCCCCAGATGGCTATATTTTTTATTTTTATTTTATTTTTTTTTATTTTTTTTAAAGATTTTATTTATTTGACAGAGATAGAGACAGCCAGCGAGAGAGGGAACACAAGCAGGGGGAGTGGGAGAGGAAGAAGCAGGCTCATAGCAGAGGAGCCTGATGTGGGGCTCAATCCCATAATGCCAGGATCACGCCCTGAGCCAAAGGCAGACGCTTAACCGCTGTGCCACCCAGGCGCCCCCGCTATATTTTTTATAGTGACTGAATTTTATGAAACCATATTTGAATGAGTAGGGAGAAATACTACGTTTTTAGATAATTGTTTGAAGATTTATAAAACAATTTATTGATATCTAATTGCCATGCATAACAATGTTAAATATTACTTCTGTTGTGAGCATGGTCAGCTATAATCCATTTATAAAAAAATTATTATCTTCAATATGGTATAAATTGCAATATTTCTGAGGCATCCATAAGTATCTACACAAATGTGTGTGTGTGTGTGTGTGTGTGTGTTTAAAATTAATCCTGATGAATAATCAAAGAATAAGAAAAGGTAGTTGCAAATCAGCCTGGTGGGAAGACCCCAAAGGAAATAAATCTTGAGATTTTCTTTACTGTATACCCCCTTTAGACCATGGGGCCCAGTTGGAACTCTTCTGTAAAATATGCAATGCCAAATTCTCTTCCATTCTCCCTCACCGTCCTGACAGTTTTGATCTCTGTTCCAAAGACCACAAATCTTTTTTCTCTCTCTGGAATCTTTGGATCAATTCTTTTAAGAATAATTACTTTCTACCTTTCCAGGTGACGGATTTAAGGTTAAGACCAACTCTTACAGGTAGTGAAAGTCACACTGAGGTTAAAGAAAAGCATGCTTTGCAGATAGGTGCAGACCTTAGGGCCAGAAGATAAAGTTAGAATCCACAGAGTGACCCAATGGAGCAGCTTTTTCAGGTTTTTATTCTTTGAAGGTCTTTACCTTTTATTATGAGGGTGGGGTAGACACCTCACTTATTTTTTCTCAAAGACACCTCACATTTTACACATAATGTTAATTTTTTCTCCTTTGAGCTGTTATATGCGGTCTGAACACCTGAAAAAGTTTATATGCTCATGGAAGTGAGAAAAGTAATCATAAAGGGAAGTGAAAACTGCTCTAAGTTTTTTCTTCTCTAACCTCAGGGGACATTTGTGTAAGTAGTGACATTGAGCCTAATAAACCTTGAGTCTCTTTGTCTATGCCATAATGAACATTATAAATACCAATGAGACCACTTGTAGAAAAGGACAGAAAGTTTGGAAAACACTCATCTAGTAGATAGCACCATTTGGGTCCTCCTCTCTTTCTAGATACATTAAGTGGAGGTGGCCTTTGATAGGCATTTAGGTTATATATAGGGCATAGAAAAATAATAAACCAAATTCAGCTACAACTATCTGTAAGAAAATTCATAATCATAGAATATGATAAGTAATCACTGTAACTATGGGCATTTGAAATAAGAAATCTAATGAAAGTTATGGTCTAAAATATATAGTTGATTCAACATAACATAATTAAAATTATTTAAAAATAGCATAAAAATTATAAATAAATAAATAAATAAATAAATAAATAAATGGTTGATTCACATAGAGGTTGTTGTTGGGTTTGTTTTTTTTTTTTTTTGGAATGTTTAAAAGCATAAAAGGCAAGATTGTCATTTACAAAACAGAGATAGGAATGATTATTTTGTTTCAAGTGCACACAAATGTGTGGATCAATTAGAGATTGATTTCACTTGAGGGGAAAATGCCTGTAAAGTCATTAGCTCCTTTGAGATGTTCTGGATGACCTTTAAGTCACTTTCTTACCTTCTGATTCTCTTGTCATTTTATCCTAGAAATTAGCTACATTCTATAAAAGCTTTTCTTAGAAAAATCATCTGCTTTTGAAATAATAAAGTTTTAGGTTGATTAATGGAGAAAAAAATTGTTTCTTCCTAAAAACTCTAAGTTATATTGGGATAATGGATTTCTCCTAAAAATAATAAATTCAGTAGGACAAAATGACTAAAATATCAATTATATTTTATGAAAATGAATTAAAATAGTAACATTATATAAAGTCCCAGGGATGTTTTGTATAACGCTTATGTCAAAATCTTTCCACTTTTCAATTAAGATGCGTGTGATATGTAATTTTTGGTCAAAGTGTGCAAATGGTATAACAAGCCATGATGAACTTAACTAATGTTCACAGCTTTTGCTTTATATGCTTTTTAAAAACAGTTGGGAAATAAAAGCAAATTAATTCAGAATGCTTTTGAATATATGAAAAATACTAATTCTAGAATCTCTCCAAAAAAAGGAATCAATACAAGAAATCTAAAGTTCCCCTAAACATTATTTTTGCTTTTACTAATGGTTATTTTCTGTCAAAGTTTAGAGTTAGGGATATGTAGCTTTAAGAAATTATTGCCTTTGGAACTTCTTTATTATTCAAGTATTTAAGAGGCAATTAATATGTAATATAATGATTCACTTTTTAAAAAGACAAAAAAAATTATATTTCTACTTCTTTGCACACTGGAGACTTTTTATACCATACACAAATTGTTGCTGTGCAAAATGTCATCAGTTTATTAATGAGCTAAATTAATCTAATTTTTGTTTGAAAAGAATAGCTTTGACATTTAGAGAGACCTTTCCACATTTGTTTCATATCAACTTCCAACATTGAGCAAGTGGTCTATTTTTGAAATTCAAATTTGACATAAACCAACTGATTTCATTTCAGCCTATTGAAATAGAATATTATGATCCGTACATCATATTTACAACAAATCAAAATAATGTTGAAAACAAAGTATTTTCTCTCCTTCTACCCACTTTTAAGGCTTCAAATTTCAGTTGTAGTTTAAGGGTCACAAGGTCTTTTATTTTCTTATTTGTTTTCCACTTCCAAAATAATTTGAAGTAGTCCATCATTAAACTTCAACATAAAATTGACCTAGCAATATGGATAAATTAAACGGTCATTTTATAAAGAATATTGAAAAGTAGTTTTGATATTATTTACCATTTAAAGTATAAAAGAATACTTCTTTTATAGATTATTGTAATAATTAATTAAAATCTATCTAATAAGACTATGTATGTCTCTTATAAGTCTTTCAAACACAGTAGGACATACATGCATGTATTAAATATCTATACAGCGAGGAACATACACAACTCAAACTGAAGCAGTTGTTAGCAAATTGTCCTTACGTTTCATGTCAAATTTCCTATAAGAAAAGGCAAAGAAGAAAATGAAAGCTTACATAACCTCAATTGTATGCTAATTAAAAAAAAAGGAAGCCAAGTAGAGGCAACACACTGATTAAGACAGGAAAATATTTTACTCAGGTCAACTCTGAAAAGAACTAACAGTGAAGGACATTTTATGTAAGATGCATTGGAAGATAAGGCAAAGCATATCATTGATAAGAACATTTTTAGCTACAAAAAACAAAAGTAACTTCATTTATGTATGTTTTCTATATAGATCCTTTGTGAAAACTCTGCCAGTATATCAAAGAAGAACATGAGAACATGAATGTAGTATTACATAGAGCTGGACTGTCTGGCTTTGTCCACTACCAACTAAGTGATAATGGTCAAATCAATCAATTCTCTAATCCTCTGCTTTTGTTTTGATTTTTTTTTGCTTTAATTTCAAAATTGAATTTGTTCTTGCATTCCGCACTTTCAATAAAATTTTATCCTAATGACATATTTTATGATTAAATCCCTCACTTATTATGATAGCATGTCTTTCTATTGATATAATGACAAATAATGTAATTAATATTTATATATTAATATATATTTATTGTATACATTAAAATGTATGTATTAATATATCATAAATTTGAAAAGAATATGATACAGTGATGTAAAATATGGTCAACACTGTTATATCTTCTGTATTCTATATTGTATATATTGCTATCAATGTATAATATTGCATATTATTTAAATATTGCTATATTAATAATCATATATACTATTAATTATATATAAGCTTATTTTAAAACCAAACTCAAATACAAGATAATTTCTTTTGCATCATTGATGTTAACATATTCGCATTGTTAATATATTGCTTTTTTGATAAACACTACACATAAATAAACTCTATTTGGAAATACATCTGTTAATGAATAGATGAAGTAAAACTTGTGCTTCACAATTAACTCATGCATTCATGACTAATTATCACTTAATTCTGGGAGATGGATTTAGGTAAAATCCTGTTTGCTATAAATTATTTTATAACGTAAGCACTAAGAAACATTCAAATAAATAAGTCGATGGAAATGAAAGGGATTTCATTATAGCAACATCACATAATTCTCTGAATTTTTTTCATGACTTTTTCCAAGCTCACATATTAGTTTATCAATGAATATTATTTTTTAAATTTTTAATTGAGCATAATTTACAGATTGTAACATTTCACTGGTTTTAGTGTATAGTTCTGTGGGTGTTGAAAAACACATGTAACCACCAGTACAAGATATAGAACAACTCTATCATTCACCCCCGCAAACTTCCCTGGGCACTTTTGTAGGTAATATATTCCCCTAATCACAGACCTTGACAAGCACTGATCTGTTTCTTAATGTAAAGTTTTGCCTTTTCCTATGTGTCATATAAATGGATCATACCATATACAGCCTTTTTTAGTCTGACTTCTGTCATTCAACGCAATATATTTGAGATTCAACTATGTTGCATGTATCAGTAGTTTGCTGCTTCTGTTATTGAGTAATCCTGTTTTACGGACATACCTTAATGGTTTATCCATTAACCAGTTGAAGGGTATTTGGTTTGTTTGCAATTTTTGACAATTATTACTAAATCTGCTATAAACATTGTCATACAAGATTTTTTTGTGATCATAAAATTTCATTTCACTTGATTAATATTTAGAAGAGGAATTGTTAGGTCATATGTTAGGTGGATGTTTAATTTTAAATTAACTTTTTTTTTCATTTTTCCCAGTGGACTTTTTTTTTTAATTTTTTTATTTTAAT